>NW_027210890.1:0-57500 GCF_029030835.1 Brachyistius frenatus
TGATCTAAGGTCTCTGGTATAAAGTCTCTGGTCTAAGGCCTCTGGTCTAAGGTCTCTGGTCTAAAGTCTCTGGTCTAAGGTCTCTGGTCTATTGTCTAAGGTCTCTGGTCTAAAGTCTCTGGTCTAAGGTCTCTGGTCTAAAGTCTCTGGTCTAAAGTCTCTTGTCTAAGGTCTCAGGTCTAAAGTCTCCGGTCTAAGGTCTCTGGTCTATGATCTAAGGTCTCTGGTATAAAGTCTCCGGTCTCTGGTCTAAAGTCTCTGGTCTAAGGTCTCTGGTCTATGATCTAAGGTCTCTGGTATAAAGTCTCTGGTCTAAGGCCTCCGGTCTAAGGTTTCTGGTCTAAAGTCTCTGGTCTAAGGTCTATGGTCTAAGGTCTCTGGTCTAAAGTCTCTGGTCTATGGTCTAAAGTCTCCGGTCTCTGGTCTAAAGTCTCTGGTCTAAGGTCTCTGGTCTATGATCTAAGGTCTCTGGTATAAAGTCTCTGGTCTAAGGCCTCTGGTCTAAGGTCTCTGGTCTAAAGTCTCTGGTCTAAGGTCTCTGGTCTATGGTCTAAGGTCTCTGGTCTAAAGTCTCTGGTCTAAGGTCTCTGGTCTAAAGTCTCTGGTCTAAAGTCTCTTGTCTAAGGTCTCAGGTCTAAAGTCTCCAGTCTAAGGTCTCTGGTCTAAGGTCTCTGGTATAAAGTCTCCGGTCTCTGGTCTAAAGTCTCTGGTCTAAGGTCTCTGGTCTATGATCTAAGGTCTCTGGTATAAAGTCTCTGGTCTAAGGCCTCTGGTCTAAGGTCTCTGGTCTAAAGTCTCTGGTCTAAGGTCTCTGGTCTATGGTCTAAAGTCTCTGGTCTAAAGTCTCCGGTCTCTGGTCTAAAGTCTCTGGTCTAAGGTCTCTGGTCTATGATCTAAGGTCTCTGGTATAAAGTCTCTGGTCTAAGGCCTCTGGTCTAAGGTCTCTGGTCTAAAGTCTCTGGTCTATGGTCTAAGGTCTCTGGTCTAAAGTCTCTGGTCTAAGGTCTCTGGTCTAAAGTCTCTGGTCTAAAGTCTCTTGTCTAAGGTCTCAGGTCTAAAGTCTCCAGTCTAAGGTCTCTGGTCTAAGGTCTCCGGTCTAAAGTCTCCGGTCTAAGGTCTCTGGTCTAAGGTCTCTGATCTCAGGTGGACCCACCTGGCAGGCTGGCCTTCTCTGCGCTGAAAAGGTCGGTGAGTCCGAGGTTCTGCAGATTCTCCTTCAGACTGAAGCTGTCTTCGACCCTGAAGCGCGGAACGTGGACTGACACGGTTGTTTCCGTCATCTGATCCAACCAGCCGCTGAGCTTCTTCAGGTCCAGACTCGCCTCCACCTTTAACACGGACACCACAACAACAACAACAACAACAACAACAACAACATGTAGAATATCATTTTAGAACTTTTTCAAAGTAAAAACAGTCGAAGAATGAAGGAAAACCTGCAGGACAGTAAGACCTCCTATTTATTAAGAATATTTATTTATTTAGACTTTAATTTGCACCCCAGCTGAGTGTAATAATAATAATAATAATATTTAATAACAGACCTGAGACTGATCTGTACCCAGATTAGTGGAAAAATATGACAAACAAAAAATAATATCAGGAAATTTGAAAATGAGTCAGAGAAATATTAATAAATGAACAAATAAAAATACAAGAAATGTAAGATAATGTCAAAAATAAATCCATAACACCCCAAAAATATTGTAACAATCATTTTCATTATAAATATTAATGTTAATATAGAAAGCTGATATTAATATAATGAATCAACTGAAAATAAAAACAAACAAAAAATGTCTCAACATTCCTGAAAAATATAAATAAAAATAACTGCAAAAAATTGTAAAATAAAGAAAAAAAGATTTCATGAAGTTTTCAAAATTCCATTGAAAAAAAAAATCATAAAAAGGAGAAAGTTAAATAAAGACGGAGCCTCCAGCGACACATTGAGGACTCGTACCTGGCTGAGGGGCGTGTCCCGGCTCGGCAGGATGATCACCATGGTGATGTCGTCGCCGCGGTACGGCATCTCCAGCAGCTGCACGTGGTCGTCAGGGAAGTGGCGGTACCTGAACTTGGTCTCCTGGTACATCATGCTGACCGAGCAGCTGCGACTCGCGCTGACGTGGAAGTCTGAGACGAACACGTTGTCTTTGTCAAACTTGTTCTTCCATTGACCCTGAAGGCAGAAAGTGCTGACGTCAGCGCTCGGACAGGAAGCAGCAAATATTTACTCACCGTGTCAAGTTTGATTCAGGATCAGAACCTATAAAATGTACGAATTAAAAAGAAATTACGGAAATTTTATTTCTAACATCATTTAATCAATTTTGCTCAAATATTTTAGAAATTTTATTGAATTCTAACATTATTAAATTAAGAAATTTTATTGAATTTTCAAATTGAAGAAATAAAATGTTCTGCTTTAAGTTTTATTTTTAAAATTAATTAAATTTGTTGAATTTTAAGAAATGGGTTTAACTTTAAAAAAAATTTATTTCAGTTTTGATTTTGAAATTTTGTTTTTTACTTTTAAAATGTTTAAAAAGATAATTTATCAACATTTTTTTCTGCTTTATAATCAAGTCATTTTCAAAAGTAAAAACTGTCAAAAATTTGATACTTTGTTTTTCTGTGGAATATATGTGTTAAAATAATTAAAATAAATAAAATAAATTCTGGACATAAAGACGTCGGTTTAAAACCCGTTTCAGGTCTCGTCCAATCAGAGCTCTCTGCAGCTTCAGGTGGGCGGGTACCTTGAAGTAGATGGTGTTGACCAGGACCAGGATGGTGTTGGAGTCCAGCGCCCCCTTGGGCAGCGTGTTCTGGATGCGGTTCTCCGTCTTGTTGGAGATCCAGTTGTTGATGGTGACCCGCGCCTTCTCCGGGTTCTCCTGCAGTACAGAACCGAGGTTATTATTAGGTTATTATTAGTGTAACCGCAGCGTCAGACCTGCTGACGCGGTTCAAGCGGAGACGTTACCCTGAAGTTGAGCGGCAGCAGCTTGGCTCCGTACACCGTCTCGCTGATGTTCTGGTACGTCTCGTTGAAGGTCAGCGACTTGTCCCCGAACAGCCGGTTGGCGGAGATCAGCTCCGTGGTCTCGTCCTTCTTCCGGTACAACCGGCAGTTCAGCTTGGCGAAGAAGAAGTGGACCTGATCCGACGTCTTCTCTTTGATGGTGTCGAACTCGAACACCTGCAGACACAAAACCGGTGAGTCGGATCGTTCCCGGTGCGACGAGACGACGCGTCGCTGCTACTTCCTGTCCGACCTTCATGATCTGCTCCAGCGTCCTGCTGCAGGCGCCCAGCTTGGTCATGGCGAACGCCGTGGAAACGCTGATGGGCGACATGAAGATGTTGTCGTCGTCGGTCTTGCTGAGCGCCAGCTGTTTGTACAGCGACAGCGCGAAGCGGCTGTTGGCCTTGGACAGCTCCCACACTCGGGGGTTGGTGGACTCGGGCACCGCCTCGGGCTCCTCGGTCGGGTCCTCGGGCTCGGGGCTGCGGTAGATGCAGCGCGGCTCCAGGGGGAGGTCCTTCGGTTTGGCGCCGCAGATTTCCGAGGGGAAGGCGAGAGAGAGGAGCGGCAGGAACGCCAGAGACAACATGAAGACGGCGGTCCACATCCTGGACAGAGGACCAATCAGAGAAGACCAATCAGAGGTGAGTTTACAGCTCCGTCGATCGGAGGACGTGTTTCTGTTTTTCTAAAAGTGTAAAATGGAAATAAAAACTAAAAACACACCAAAGAAAACATCAAACGTTGAAAGTGAGAACTTTCTATTGTTTTATGAAAAATATGCTCATTTTTAATTTGATGGCAGAAACACTACATCTTTGGTCTGTTTTCAGTTAAATGAGTTCACATGATTTCATTCAGTTTTTATTTACATTTTACAGTTTTTCTTCCGTCTCAGCCGGTTTGATCAGATTCATCAGTCTCATGATTTTAATATCGTCATAATAAAGATGCGAGTTTATTCCTCTAAACACATAAATATAAAGTTCAGGACATTTCAGTGTCACGTCAGTCCGACAATAAACAGTAAGATGAAACACACACAACAGTGTTATTGATTACAACCCTTAAAGAAACAGGATGAATGAGATATTGATTAATAAACTCATGACAAGTCAAAAGGTTTTATAATTTTCCAAAGTCATCAGATTCATAACTTGAGTGAAACACGTCGATCAAACTGAGGTAATTAACTTTCTTAGTGGAGTTTTGTTGTATTCATGTATTAATATTTGTATCTTTGACCATTAAAACGTGATAAAAGAAAGCGACGTTGTTACCTGAGCAGGCGGAGCGGCGACGTTCAGACCGTCGGACGAGCAGTTTGAGCTGATTTCAGGTCAGTGTCCTGCAGGTCAGTGTCCTGCAGAGCAGCGAGACGTCCCGTCAACCTTTGAGACATTGATCCGCTGTCCGTCAACATACCAGGAAACATCTGGACGCCATCCAGCTGCTGGAGCGACTCACCGATCGCTCATCAATCAACAGGAAGCTCTGCTCCCCCGGGGAGGGGGGGGGGGGGGGGGGATTTACTAATGGTGGGAGGAAAATGTCAAGTTTGCTCTCAGGCTCAAGAATGAATTTAAAGAAAAATTCAGAAATTAGATTTTTAAACTTTAAGAACATTTTAGTCCGTTTTTTCATCTCTTCAGCTCGCAGGCAGGAAGTGGAAGACGCCATCAGAAGGAAGGAAGGGCGACGCAGCTGGAAAACACTGAAAGGAAAAGTTCATTCTCTTCCTTGTAATTATTTTCAAAGTTATTCCTCATTTGTTTTTCTTGTTATTTTGATAGAATATTTATTTTTGGAACATATTTAGGTTTGTTAGCTCGTAGTTGTATTATTATTGGAGGACACTCCCTCCTTTGTATCTCGTCTTGGGCTACTCAGTGTTCATTTACCCACCTTCAGTATCAGCTGTTTAGTTGGGGACTTTTTTTGGTTTTTTATTTAAAATGTTGCCATTTGTTCTATTGTTTTCTAATTAAATAAAAGTTTAAATTTTCACACCTTTCCAAATCCAACAAGCACTTTTCCCAAAATGTGCTACTGTTCCTTTAAAAGTTTTTTACACTTCCAGCCTCTCAAGTGCTGTTAATACGTTTCTATTATCATGGAAACAGATTCATGTAATTAGATGAACATTTTATTTGTTGAATCATAAATATAAAAAAAATAAATGTGTGCAAAAGACTTTTTACATTATAACAGGAAGTGACGAATAAAATGAAAAACACAAAGTTTCTCGGACACACACACACACACACACACACACACACACACACACACACACCTGTGAACTAAAGGTGGCAGATAAAACCAGTCACTAACACACCAGACTCCATTTAAAAAATTGACTGTTTTTAAAATCAGTGCGCTGGCTGAGTGTATGTTTGTAGTTTCAGAGGAGTTTGAGCTGCTGCCTCAGGTGGTTCAACACACTTTGTTCACTTCGACTAAAGACGACAGGTTTCCAGTAAAACCCAGTTTGATGGACAACCAGGAGCTCCGTTGTTCCAGCAGGGTTTCCATACTCAGCTCCTCACACACACCAGACTCCATTGAGGAAACAGCAATTTTTAAACTGGGTGTGATGTTTCCGTCTGGCTGACGGCTTCTGAATAAAGATGTCAGATTGTCAGTAAAAGTCCGGAGTCAGACTAGCTGAGAGTTCATCCATCGAGCTGCTGGGACGCACCAGACTCCATTCAAAATATGACCGTTTTTAGAAGCTTCCTTTAGATCTCCGTCAGATAAGGAGCTGGTTGTCGGAGGTTTTGGGCATCAGAAGAGTTTGGGCAGCTGCCTCAGGCGGCTCAGATCCAGGATGTTCCCCACTGATCCCTCCGTCTGAAGGCTGCTCGCCCTCACTAAAGATGGCTGCCTGCCGGAGCAGTTCTCTTTGTCGGCCGTGTTTGATTTGGCGCCGCCGGCTAAAAGCTGCATTTTTGGCCGCAGCTCCCGGATCAGCTGACTCTGTGGGAGGAGCTTTACGTTCAGGGCTTCACGAGCCGACGCCCCCTGACCTCTGATCGCCTCGCGCGCCTCCTCATCCTCGCCTTCCTCCTCCTCGATCAGACCGTACCTCCTCATGTACTTCCTGGTGGCCAGAGACATGTTGCTCGGCGACAGCAGGGAGTCAGCGGAGGAGGGGGCTGGGCTGGCCCGGGGGGCGGAGCCTCCCAGAGACAGCCTGCTGAGCTGGGAGTCGCTGAGGTAGCGCAGGGCGATGGCGTTGGCCTCCAGGCTCAGATCCACGCTGCCGCCGGGGAACAGAGCGCTGGCCGTCGGGTCCGACACGCTCAGCCGGGACAGAACCGCCGCCGGGTTGATGCTCGCCAGGGTGCTGAGGACAGACACACAACCGGTTTGTTTTTTTGGCACCAGATTTGACTTTGTTATAACGGACAGGAAACTGGACCGTCGGAGTCCGTGGTGCCTTCAGGTGCGTCCCTACCTGGCGCTCTCTGCAGCTTTCAGACGGTTTTTGTCCGACTCCGTCAGATCGTCTTCGTCCACGTTCACTCCGAGCTGCCGAAGCTGCCGCAGAGTCGCACTGACCACCGGGTCTCCGACTGGACTCTGCTGCTGCTTCCTCCTGGACGAGGAGGAGGACGATGAGTGGGAGGAGTCAGACAGACTCCGCCTCCTGGACTCATCCTCAACCTCCTGTTTGCTGTCCGACTCCTGGAGACGACTTGTCAGCTGAGTCTGAGGACACGGAGGACGAAGGTGAGAGGACACATGGACACACACATACATACACACACACACACCCACACACACAACACCTGATCACTAAGTGAGTTGGTACCATGAGGTTCTGGTAGAAGTTCTGCTGCTCGGCTGCAGGTCCGTACATGCTGACACTTTCTCCCAGAATTGGACTCTGCAGACCGACGACACTGAATGCAACACGGAGGACAGAGTCAGAGTCACACCTCAAAAACAATATGTAAACAAACAGTCAACAACAGTCAACGGTAAATAAACAGTAAACATCTGTCACATCTCACCTGTTCCAATCGGAAGGCGAGCAGGAAGCCACCTGACCTGTGACGTCACCGTCCTCAAATCTGCCCACGGGCCGGGAGACAGACAGGTTACGTGAGGAGTTTGAGGGGCTGGAGCAGGACGAAGGGGGATGTTGGGGTGAGGAGGCGGGGCTGGTGGTGGATGAGGGCGGGGCCTGTATCTCCTGATGATTGACAGGATCCTCCCAGAACAGACTGGCCCCTGAAGACAACAGATCGATGAAGAAACATGCCGAGGACGTTCGGCCGCGTGATTCTCAGGTGAGCTGCAGGTAGACGCTCTCACCTGTCTCCACGGCAACGCTGACCGTGCTCCGGGACGTCTGCGTGTCGACCTGCCGGCTGCCGGACTGGAGCTTCCCCTGAGCCTCCAGCAGCATCTGGACCTGCAGACCACCAGGACAGTTTCAGGCTCTGTGATTGGTTCCTCACTATTAACCAATCAGAAGTATCTGTTCAGATTATTAGATATTTAATTTATTTATAAATATAAAAACCCTGTAGTGCCCATTCACGGTCAGTTAGCGCCCCCTGCTGCTCAAACAAAAAGCTTCATGCTTGTGTGTTTACTCAGTTCAATGTTGGTATTAATAATAAATGTTATTAGAAATGAATCTTAATTTTTTATTTAGTTGTTGTTGTGTTTATTTAATTTTTCTCCGTGACAGGAAACGGAATCATTTCTGGGTTGTTTGGACAAAACAAAACATTTATAGATGTCATTTTAGATGTTTTTGGGTTGTTTTTTTTTACATTGTTTTCATCAATTAATTAGATTAGTTAATAATAAAACTAACTCAGCTGTAGTTTTATTCTGAATGATGAAAAAAATACGAGCACCTGGAATAAACTGGAAATATCTTGAACGGTGAACTGCTGCTTTAATGCCTCCATCAGCAGGGAGGAGGCGGAGCTATTACCTGAGCCTGTAGGAGGCGGAGCTATTACCTGAGCCTGTAGGAGGCGGAGCTTTTACCTGAGCCTGTAGGAGGCGGAGCTTTTACCTGAGCCTGTAGGAGGCGGAGCTGTTACCTGAGCCTGTAGGAGGCGGAGCTGCCGGTCCTGATGGAGGAGCAGCTGGTAGGTGTCGGACGGAGCGACTCCGCCCACCGGATCGCAGCACTGGTTCACACAGGAGGGGGATTGGGGGGGCCAGGCGGAGTCTGCTGCTGCTGGATGGGAGGGGGGAGGAGGGGGGGAGTCGCTACACCATGGGACAGGAGGAGGAGGGGTAGGGGTGGGGGGGAGGCTGCAGGGACAGGAAGGAGGAGGAGGAGGGCGACTGAAACATGGAGGAGAGCATTGGTGGGAGGAGCTAGGAGGAAGAACAGTTTGGTGATGGAAAGAGGGAGGAGGAGGAGGAGGAGGAGCAGGGGGAAGGCTGGTAGGAGGAGTGTGGTGATGTAACGGAGGAGCAGGAAGGAGTCCCGGGGAGGAGAAGATGGAGGTGCAGCTGTAGGTGTGGGCGGAGCAGCAGCTGCACGGCTGCAGGTTGGAGTTGGGGGTGCTGTGGAGGTGAGGAAGAGGAGGTCTGGGGGCTGAAGAGGAGGCGGAGGCTGTTCCGGTCAAAGGAGCGGGCTTCCTGGCAGCAGGAGGAGGCACGTGGGCAGAGCCAGTCCCCTTCCCTCCGCTGTGATTGGAGGTGAAGCTGCTGTCAATCAGCAGTGAGAGTTCAGGAACAGACGGCTGAACTCTGCGAGCCTGAAACAGAGAGAGAGGAGGAGGAGGAGGAGGAGGAGGAGACTCCATGAGGATCAAACATGTGAATGAACTCCTCTGAGGACAGGAGGGACTCACCTGCTGAGCGGGGAGGTGAGGACTCGGGGACGGACGTGGAGAAAGGTCCTCGTCCTCAACTCCGGAGTCCTGGTCGCTGACGGAGAGCCCGGTGGCGGGGGGGGCGGAGCTAAAGACGGAGCACGCTCAGATTAACACAGGAGCTTTGTAACTTTTTCTTCTGACTGCACCTGCAAAGGCTCCTCTTACCTGCCGAAGGAGGTCCGAGCTTCCTTGAACACCTCCGACTGTCTGCTGCCACCTGCTGGACTCAGCTCACACTGCAGCGTCTGTCCGTCCGCCATCGCCACCTGCTGACGGCACGCAGTCACTGTCAGTCCACCAGCAGGAGCCACAGTTTGACCGGCCGTAAACAGCGGACCTGCTCCTACCTGGTAGAGGGTGACACTCTGAGAGGCCGTGAGCAGCTGGCAGTCCAGCTGTGGTCCCGGTCCCGGTCCCGGTCCGGGTCCCAGTCCTCGGCACTGGAAGAACTGAGGAGCTCTGTGAGTGGAACCGAACACGACGAGGAGGAACGAGCCGCTCTCTGACAGAACTCTGAAAACCACAGCAGAGACAACGATCAGAGGAAACAGTCGGACGGAAAAACAGTCAGACAGATAAACACTCCTCACCTGTCCTGGAGGGCGGAGCTGAACATGAACCTCAGAGACCACGCCCACACCTGAGGGCTGTAGACGTGTGTGACTCCACTCAGCCAGCTGTCACATGACAGGAAACACAGAAACACCACGGCGACATTAACAGGAAGTCAAAACATCTCGTACGGGTTCAGTTTCCCTTCAGAACAAGTTTCATCTCACTAAACTCTGAACTTCCTGTAAACTGAACCCGGTGGTTCGTCTGTATTTAACGTTGTGACAGAATCTCTGTTTGTTGTTGTTATTTAGTTGTTGATGATTAGAACCTTACAGTCCGACCAGCGGCAGGTTGGAGGCTTTAGGATCCGACTCCAGCAGCAGGAGCAGCTTCCTGGTTTGGTCCATGGTCAGAAACCTGGAAATACAAACACATCGGTGAGGAGAGACCATCACGGAGGGGGGCGTGGCGCCTCGTGGTGAAAGGGGGCGTGGCCTCACCCTCTCTGGCGGCCGGTGGCGTGCGTCAGCGGGCGGCCGACGGCGGTCAGGCTCCTCAGCAGGGCGGTGGGGATGATGGGAACCGCTCGGACCGGCTGCACGTCCACGCCGACGGACGGACTGACGGCCGACCAGTCGAGGCTGAAGGAGGCGGAGTCGGACCGCTGGGAGCAGACCACGTGACCTCTGACCTTCAACAGCTGACACAGATCCAGAGTCTGTCTGCCGCTCACAAACTGCTGCAGCGTCTGAAGAAAAAAAACAAGTTTTAATCTTCCTGTTTTATTTATATTACTCTTTTAACTAAAACCATCTACAAATAAAGTTTATTATTATTATTATGAACTACTTTGTCCTCTTTAAAAGTTCATATTTTACACTTTTCCTGTTTTATTTAATCAATCCAACTTCATTTATATCACCGTCTTCATACAGGTTAGTGCAGTTCAAATTGCTTTACAGATGATTGACAGGAAGAGAATGAGACAGACAGGTGTAAACAACAACATCAACAACAAAAGAAAATCAATAAAAACAATTTGAAACCGATGCCAGAAAATGGAGATGATAACAAAATTGAATAAAATAGATATAAAAACTAAATAAAAGAAGACAAAAAAAGACTAAAAAGCAACAATAATAAACAATAATAAGAACAAAAATAATAAAATAGAAATCCAATAAGAGCTGAGATCAAAGATTAGATAAGATCATCTTCTACAAATGACCAACATGCAGGAAATAACAAGTTTAATTAAACAACAGGAGGTTAAAAAAAGAATCAGCTGCTGGTGACATGAACAAGGTGTTGCCGTGACAACAGAGAGGCAGAGCTACTGAAAGTAATCTGATTACTCCTCCAGGACTATTTTAAACTACGGCTTCCTTTTGAATAATTTCTGATTCAGAATGACGCCTGTTTTTTTCCCACTCGGACGTCACCTGAACGTCTTTAGGATCCAAATCAGTTTAATAACACAACCAGAAATAAATCAGCTGTCAAAGACATGTTTATTTACATAGTCTGCAATAAATACACAAATTAATGAGGCTGAAACGAGAATAAAATACTGCAAAATGTCCCGAAAATATCAAAATAAAAACAGTTCAAATCTCAACCTGAAATCTGTGTTTAAATAAAGTTCTTCAGTAAAATAATAGAATGACTTTAATATTATAGTTAAAGGAGTTTAATGACTCAGGTGTGTCCGACTCACCTGGAAGCAGTGATGGAGCTCCGCCTCCGATTGGACGACGCCGTCAGACGCCGCCTCCGTCTGATTGGAGAACAAACAGGGAACCAGGATGTCTCCGGGCAGCAGAGCGGAGGGGACCCGACCCGAGGCTCCGCCCCGGTCCCGACCTGGGTCGAACCGGTCCAGAGTCACTGTGACCGCCTCCTCATCTGGACCGGAACACAGAGGGGTTTAATACAGGAGCATGTGGAACAATCAGAGTTCAGCTTGAGATGAAGGTGACCTCTGACCTGAGTCCACTGACACCGATCCCAGGAAGAAACACTGGAGGCGGGGCTTGTTGCTATGACGAGCGTGACGCTGCGCAAGACGGAGAGCTTTCTCCAACAGGACCAACCGAGGACGCCTAAAGACACACACACAGATTAATGTTAACCTGAATGTCCACCAGGTGTAACCAGGTGAGGAAGAGGAGGAAGACAGCGCTCACATCATCACAACCACCACCATCATCATCATCATCATCATCATCACCACCATCATCATCATCATTACCACCATCATCACCATCATCATCACCACCATCATCATCACCACCACCATCATCATCATCACCACCATCATCATCACCATCATCATCATCACCATCACCACCATCACCATCACCACCATCATCATCACCACCACCACCATCATCATCACCACCATCATCATCATCACCACCATCATCATCACCACCACCATCACCACCATCACCATCACCACCATCATCATCACCACCATCATCATCACCACCACCATCATCATCACCACCACCATCATCATCACCATCACCACCATCATCATCACCACCATCATCATCATCACCACCATCATCATCACCATCACCACCACCATCATCATCACCACCATCATCATCACCATCACCACCACCATCATCATCACCACCATCATCATCACCACCACCATCATCACCACCATCATCATCATCATCACCATCACCATCATCATCATCACCACCATCATCACCACCATCATCATCACCACCACCATCATCATCATCACCACCATCACCATCATCAGTGGGTAAAGACACTAGTTTTAAAAAGGTGAGGTGGTGTTCACCTGTGCGAGCAGAGCTGGAGGCGGAGCTTCTCTCCCACCGGGCTGCTGTCCCACAGAGATGATCTGGATTTGGGGAAACTGAGCTGAGAGTTCATGGTGGATCTGAAGGACAAGAGGAGACATCGTCATGTCAATATATATTTTATATAAATTAGTTCACGGGAGGACCAGACTGAAAACTTTATTTTCTTTGGATAAAGTTTGACGTAAACATCGCAATAAATATTATATCAGATTTATAAAGTCATTTTACTGCATCGTTAGTCCTCATTTAATGGTTTTAAAAATAATAATATCCAACATTTAATGATTATTTTTAACATCAACTCATTAAAACTTTGTTCTAAAGTGTCAGAAATAAAAACAAAAATCTAAGTCAGTTTCTGTTTAAAAGTCCAACTGAAAAAAAAAGACATGTAAGTCTGATGCTTTTATTTATACTTAAAATCGACTATCTCACCGTCCTCTCACGTTCTCCGGAGTGAAAACCTCCTCGAAGACTCCCCTCGGCAGAGCCTGGAGGTTCACCGGGCAGCTCATCCCAGCTGCAGCCGGCGGAGAGGAGCTGTTGAGCGGCCTCTGAGAACACCGCCGTCCGCCTCAGCGACCGAGCACCTGAGGCTACGTTAGCCTCGTTAGCTTCCCCGCTCGGACCTGCATCGGCCCACAGCCTCACAAACAGGCCGAACACAGAGTCTGCCGTACGGCGACTAAAAGTTTAATCGAGTCGGAACTTCTCGGAGCGAGTTTACTTTCGTTTATCGGGTTTCTATTTTGGCAAATTTAAACGCAAACATGAGCGTAGAAAAACAAAAAGTCAGTCCGCTGTTTAATTATGGCGCTGTTTCCTGACTCCACTGGCGGGGCAACTCAATCAGCCAATAGGAAGCTGCGCCTCAGTCAGTTTGACCAATAGCGTGCCCCTTTGTCTCCCCCCCCCCGCCCTTTTTTTGGTCTTCTTCTTGTGTTGTCAGAGGCAAATGTAACTCCACAGCGCCCCCTTACAAAAAAAAAAGAAAAAAGTTTTTAAAGGACAATACCGCCAATTTAACACGTTTTAAATCATAATAAATTATGTTTTTCACATTCTGGATCATTCTTCTTTTATTATGTTCTCTTTTTCTTTATTTGAAGCCAGACCTATTTATTTGACATGCTGGCAAAAAAGTCTTCAGCTTTACCAACAAAAAAAGTCAAAAAAGTATCTAATAAGTTTTACAAAAGAAAAACAGGTACAAATCTTCTGCACTGATATTCAGCCTTCATTAAAACACAGTGTTGCTGTTAAATTATTCGTGAGTGCAGCTGGATCATCTTCCGACACACAAAAGTAATTTCCTGAAAAGCAGCGCATTAAGGAATTATTTATCAGCATGTTACACGACACGAGACAGAAAGCAGCTGCTGAGGTCCACAGACGGCTTTATTGACTGTTTTTGTCTCCTCCACTAAACTAAACGTGTTTTCCAAAAACGAAAAATGAAATGGTTCATCTGTCAACCATCGAGTCATTTGAGAGAGAATTTATTTTGTGTGTTTTGTGGTAAAAACCTTCTCAAAGGTGAATACCTACTATTTGTTTCTGGGCCAACTTGGGCTTCATGGAATAAGATTTTTCACTGTTATTTAAAGTTTCATATTTCCTCTTCACATAAATTAAAATATTAGTCTTCAGACTATAATGTTCATGTCTTGTATCTCTATGCTGTTCTTTTCCCTCCTAGTTTATGTGGGAATTGTTGAATTGTTGGGTTTCTCTGTATAATGTTGTACATTTCTGCTGTAAGGACTTTAATGTGTTAAAGTGACATGAAATAAACCTGTTTTGTGATTTGGAGTGATAGATTGAATTGAATTGAATTGAATTGAATTATCTGGAGTAGAGCTGGGGGTCTGAGGAGGAGGTGGGTGGGGTGGGTGGGTGGGTGGGTGGGTGGGTGGAGCTTGCAGACATGTAAAGCTGTTTGTTTTCTCGGGACAACGCCCACTTGCATAAAGTCAAAGCGTGAGTTTATCTCACGGAGGCGCGCATCACCTCATAGACGATCTTTGATCACTGGAATCTCAGGTCTTTGTTGTTGCGCTCTCCATTCCAACAAGCCAATCAGCGGCCAGATCCGGCCCGGAACGCCCACAGTTCTTCCCAAACCGTCCAATCAGAGAGCACTCCTGCGGCCAGACGCCATTTTGTTGGTTGACAGCAGGCGGCGTCCCGCTGACGGAACCTGTTGCTCCGCAGTTCCGTGTTGTGCAATGGACGGGTGAGTTCTCCCACCGACCTCCGGTCACACGCCACTTAAATGTAGTTTCTGGCTGTTTTCCATCCCGGTGAGGGCAGTAACCTGAATATGCGGCCGGGCGGAGTTAGTCCGGAGAGCAGGTCGTCTTGTTGACAGCTCGGCTGTCGGTGGACTTGTGTTTGGAGCAGGAAGCTAAGCTAGCCGCGTTAGCTGCAGTGTTAGCCTGAGAACGGGCCGTTCTCTGCGGGCACAAACTCCCTCAGCTCGGCCTGCTGGGACCTCCGGCCGACGGAAACACCGGCTTTTTAAACGTAAATTACGGTTTCCAAACCTTGCACGTTAGATGTGGTTGATAACAAGTTGTTCGGAAGAACCATGAAGCGGCGTACGGAACTTCCAGCCCGGCTCTCCGGTGCTCTCACGCCCACTGCGGCGCTGCTCCCCCGGACACTCCTTCAGGGAGAGTTCAGGGCTTCGTTAAAACATTCAAGTATTCATGTGCTGCATATGTGCCGAACTGCACACTTTGATCAAATGATCAGTTTGCGTTTGTAACAGTTATGTTCAAATGTTGTTGTTTTTTATTTGGAGTGAAAAGGAATTTAAAATGACTATTTATTGTCCCAGAGAGGAACGGAAGTAACCGACGCTCAGATGTTGTGAAACGGAGTCATTTAAAACTGGAGGTGTTCATTGAAACCGCGTATTTCCACACTTGACTTGTATGCCAGCAGCCAGTCAGGGTGTACATTTTTGTTAACATTAAATTGATTTTGTGTGCTGAATGTGTGCCGGATTATAAAGCGACACCAGGTCATTAGTTTTAAGTTAAAGTGTCCTCTTCTTACAGGTGTGTTGTTCTGTACATCTTTAAAAGGACGCTTGTTCACATGGAGTTTGGTTTACCGGTCCACTCCGGCGAGAACAATTCAAACTAACTGGTGCGAACCAGTTTTATTCCCTTCTGCCAATGATTCGTAAGAGTTTAAATGCCATTGAAATATATAGTTTTATGTTTTGCATGTGTGCCGAATTGAAGAGGGTTACTGTTTAAAGTGTAAAATCCATTTCCCATTATGTGTGTTTGTGTGAATCAGGGAAGGTGCCTGAAAATGACTGTTTTTCATATGGAGTTCAGTTCTCAGGAGAGCAAACGCAAATACCTGATGCCTAAATGTTGTTAAACGGTGTAATTTGGATTAAGTTCAGTTAAATTGGTCTAATTCGAGTCTTTATCTTTTGATATTACGCATTTTGATGTTGTGTTTACATGTTGATGCTTCTGCAGATCATTTTAAAGACAGAATTGGTCTCAAATCGGCCGTTAGGTCTGTTTGCAAAAGGAGGAAAAACCAATTTGTCCTGCAGCTGTTTAAAACTTCACAGTTCAGTCTGTTAAGGAGAAACTGACTGGTTTTTATTCTCCATTGATTACAGTAGTTATTGACGTTGTGATTGACGGGCAGGAGTCAAGTCACACTTTGTTGTGCTCGATCCGGTTCTTTTCGCTGCTTCTTCTTCACTCTTTAAATGTAATAAATATGGTGTTGGCTGCAGTCAGGAGACTTTTGGGGCGTTTGAGTTCCTGATGCGAATATTTGTGCTTCGTCAGGACTCATTTGTGCCCCGAGGGGTCCTCTTCCAGCTGGTTTACAGTCGCGTCAGCTTCAGCCTGACCAGCCGGTTTTTCACTTCCTTTAAGCTCGTATGTTCGTGTCTGAAAGTTTTCTCATGCATTCGTTTTCCACAAAACACAGACATGCACTCCAGTTTACTGTACTTCTGTACAGGTTTGGGACTGAACTAGTGATTGTGGTGAAAACTAGTGTCTAAACGTCCAAAAAACAATGACTAATAATACCATTTCAAAATAATTGGGTGACGTTTTTTCATCAAGAAAACTAACAGCTTAAAGAGAAAACGAAAACTTTTTTTTTCGCACTGAAACAACTGCAAGAAAATAGTTTGAAAGGCGACAAAATGGATCAACAACAACAGTAATAACTCCCACCGTCCAGTACGCGACCACTCGTCTAAATGTGGGGAAAAGCAGCTGCAAGACTCACAAAACAACATTTACTTTGAATTTCTAACACCCGCCTTCATCATGTTGGCAGTTCGATGAAGACCTGGTGTGTTTTTTTTTTTCAGTTGCTGAATCTCTTATCGTGACTTCCTTCCTGTGAACATTTCAACATGTATGCAAAGTAGAGCTTCTCATAACACTCCATGAATAATAAATTCATATTTACTCGGCTTTAAAAGGATCCAGTCCTCACGCTTCACCAACAACAAGCCGCCGTATCGTGTCTCGTAGCTTCCTGAATAAACAGGAAGTGGAGCTGTGTTTGTCTCGGCGTCGTTGGACGTCCGCGTGCTGCGTTTAAAGCGTTTATTGAGCGTGTCTTCTGCTCTGGTGGTGGTTTTAGTGGATCACATGGTTGTTGTGTTAAAGTGATGAATCAGAGGATGTTGGAGTCAGGAATTCCTGACAGTTATTGTGTTGTAGATTTAAATTTAAAAGGCTAAAATGAGCCTTTTTTGGGGGGACATTAGTCTTCAGTTGGGAACCAGAAGGACAAAGTGAAGTCTCCCTTTAAGGAAAGTATTCAGAGAATGTTCCTGAACGCAGCACGGTAATGCAGCAGGAAGCAACGACTTTCACGAGGAATATTCAGTGTCGTCTCTTCATCAACATGTTTTCGAGCATCTGTGATTTCACCACAGACCTAAAACCGGAGCTGAAAATCTTCAACACTCCTGAATTACAGCAGAGTGTTCCTGAGCCCATGCAGTGATTTCCACCACAGAATCGTGGCTGTTTTTAAATCCTAATATTGGTGTTCAGATTTTGTCCCTTTGCATCAGATTTTGGGTAAAAATGTTGGGGAGCAGAAATGTGCTGTCATGTTGGAGAACCCTGTTGCCATGGTGACAGTTCAGGTGGTTTAACAGTGAATGTTTTCCCCTTCGGACGCCTCAGAAGGTCCCAGTGGAACTCGGTGTTGACAGTCTGACTTTGGGGGACGAATTCAAGAAAACCCACCTGGTGTCTCCTGACCTGACACGCCTTCTTCTTCGATCTCGGACAGTGAAGCTCCGCCCCCTCTTGAAACATGATGTCATCAGAACACCTCGCCCGGTTCGTCGCTTCATCGCCGTAGACTTTCTGAAGGATTTCAAGGGTCTCTGTCGAGTTTTATACAAAAAAAAAAAATTAAAAAAAAATTCTGTAGTGAAAATCACCTCATAGGCTCAGGAACACCCGGCTGTAAGCGGACTTGTTGAAGAGTCTCTGTTTCTGTGCTCCAGTTTCAGGTTTCCACGGTGACACCACTAATGTTCACGTACCAGCGGTCACGTTAACGTCTGATGATGATGAAGAGACGACACTCTGAATACTTCCTGGTGAAGGTCGTTGCTTCCTGCTGCTCCGTCTGCGTCGCCGTGCTGCGTTCAGGAACAGACGGCCACAATAGGGTTGGACAATATAGCGCAAAAGCAGTCGTTTCCTTGGAGACGCACGCTCTCGCCTTGTCAATCACACCTTAAAAAAACATGGCAGCGACGACTTAGAGACCCAGGAAAGGCTCGTCCTGCGACTGCACTGATGTGGAAATGGTTTATTTCCGGCGTGTTAAACGAGCCCTCAGAGGCGCCTGACAGGTTCACCTGCGTCGTCTGAAAACGACCCTTCAGCTATCGATCTCTCTCCTCTGCTGGGTTTTTTCCTCTCGGCTTCTCCCTCCGTCTCCTCACACAGCATCTCTTTAACCTCATCAGTTATTTCTCCTTTTTTTTGTTTTGCTGTTTTTGTGTTTTTGTTTTTTTCTCTCCCTGCTGCTTCTAACACGCTGTCTTCTCTTCACAGCAGTGTCCACCACGATATAACAGTTGGTACTAAGGTAGGCACCTCTGCTTCTTCCTCCTCCTCTTCCTCCTCCTCTCTCTGGTTTGCTGCTTTGTTTGCTGCTGTAACCATCTCTGCTGCCATCTGGGAACAATTCGGTGTTTTTTTTCTCTGTGTAATTAGCGAGGACGCCGCTCAAGTTGTTTGTGTCTTGAAACTCCTTCTAGTCGCATTCCACAACAAGTCTGAGGATAATCAGATTAGTCAACAACAACACGCCTAATACGCTCTGAAAGGACCACTCTGACAGACCAAGAGTACGATGATGCCTTCAAGGACCCCTCAGCTCCGTGGTAACCATGTGGTCATGTGGTAAAAATATGTTTGAGAAAAAACAAAAACCAGATCTGACTTCCTGACCGCCGTCCTGCCAGATGTAAGCCGTGAGGAAGAAGGAGGAGGAGGATATGTTTTTGGGGCGTGGCTAGGTTGATTGACAGGCCTGTGGTTCAGTTAGGTTTCTGGTATATATCGGTCCTTGGGTCCTCCCCCAGTGATGTCATCGTTAGTTTGTGAACGTTATGAATCCTCCAGTTCAGATTCTGTCCGTCACCATCTTTGCTAGTTCGGAGCGGTTTGGAGCAGGAAGTGACCATATTTGGACGAGCTGGGGGAGGAGCCAGAGGTGGATCTGACCGATCTGATTGGAAACCTGACGATACTACGTCCCGCCCACCGATAGCTGTAACCTGACTGCACCGCAGGCCTGTCAATCAAACAGACACCCCCCCAAAACCAGGTCTTCTTGAATCTTCTTTTCTAATGAATGAGGAGAGAAATGTTAAGAGTCTGATATGATTTTCCAGTCTGTTTGATGGGTGTATCGATCACCTGCGGTGGGCGGGGCCTGCGTATCCCTGAGGCTTTGTCGTTTCAACCTTTTAGTTCTGATTTCTGTCAGTGATGTCATTTGGTCCGTGTTTCACATTAGACGCTTCATGAAGGGAAAGAAATCCTCCTATCATTCACAGGCTTTTATTTTGAAAGAAACATTCGATAACCACTGTGGTATATTTTTATTCAATAGAAAAAAAGTTTATCCACAGTTAGGCTTCACAAAAAGTATTTGTTTTGGTGTCTGAGCTGAAACTTTATAAATGACCACAAATCGATTAATCAGTTTAATAATGAAGTGATTTAATCGACAATTAAAAACGTACGCTGCTGTTATGTTTCTTTTACTAAATGTGTTTATACTGTATTTTTCGGGGACAACTTTTGCCCCCACTGAGGCAACGCTTGACCTTTGACCCCTCAAATCTAATCAGTCAAAGTGAACTTTTGTACCAAATCTGATGAAATTCCTGAAAGAAAACAGGACAGTCACGAGGTCACAGTGCAGGAAATGTATCAAATATTTTACCACAGTTACCGTCTGCAAAACCTAGAGGCACTTTAAAAAATACTGCCACCAGAGGTCGGCTCCAAAAAGCCTCCGGCTCCATAGACTCCCATTCAACTTCTCTCATCAAATCCAAAGTGAATAAAATGTGTCCATCAGTTATCTCGGTGTTGTTAGCTAAAGTCACTCCTTCTTCTTAGTTTTCTGGAGGTCCATCT
This sequence comes from Brachyistius frenatus, assembly GCF_029030835.1. Classification (NCBI taxonomy): domain Eukaryota; kingdom Metazoa; phylum Chordata; class Actinopteri; family Embiotocidae; genus Brachyistius; species Brachyistius frenatus. The sequence continues at coordinate 19,973 of NW_027210890.1, forward strand.
GAAAATAATCCCTCATTCATTAGAAAAGAAGATTCAAGAAGACCTGTTTTTGGGGGCGTGTCTGTTTGATTGACAGGCCTGTGGTGCAGTCAGATTACAGCTATCGGTGGGCGGGACGTAGTATCGTCAGGTTTCTGATCAGATCGGTCAGATCCACTGCTCGAGGATTCTGCCCTGAACTTGTAAATATAATTAATATTTCACTTTCTTTGGGACAGTTTTTTATGCTCCTTGATTGCGTGTTTCAGGGGAACTCTGAGATTTCTTGGGACACAAATTTTAGATTCCGTAATGTACAAAAGATTCAACAGGAAGAGGAGGAGGACGAGGAGGGTGAGGAGTCCTCCGATGAGCACAGCGCTCCTGTTTCCTCCTCTGGCCTCAGGCGAGTCATTTGAAACCACGGCGACTGCTTCCCCCCCCCCCCTCCATCCCTGTTAGAGGGACGGTTCATGCCCAGATAAGGATATCTCAGGAGGTCAGAGGTCAGCCGGGGCATCGATGCCTGCAGACCCACGGAGGTGAAGAAGCATCAGCTCTGAGATCAGCTGATGGACTCTGAAGTGTGTTTTAGTGTCGTTGTCTTTCTGAGTGATGAGTTTCATGTCTGCTTCCATCCTGGAGAGAAATCGTGACTCACTGTGCCGTCAGAAATACATTTTTTTCTAACGAGAATCCAGCTGTTTTAAAAAACCAACAGCCTTTCAGCCAGTTGTTATCATCCTCGTCTCTCTTCACATCGACATACATCCAACTGGATCGCTGTGGATTTGCATCCCAGTTAAAGCTGGTTTTATTTCTGCAGCAGTAACTCTACCTGCGGTTGGTTTCTGACAGGCTGTTCGCAGCGTGCAGAGCTGTGGGCTCTTTGTTTGGGTCGGCGGCCCGAGGCGGAGGTCCGGCTGTCGGTCAGCAGCTGTCAGACGGAGATGGAGATGGAGATAGAGGGGGGGGGGGAGCAGCGCTCAGGTTTCTGCTGCTTTTATTATTCATGTGAGGATCAGTAAGAAGATCTGAGCTGCTTTGTCAAGATAAAAAAAAAAAGAACAGGACCACTTGGGTTCCTCTGAGAGGAAACACAGCGGCTGCATCGAAACGCGTCGAGAAAGCAGGTTGGTGGAAATACATCGTACAGAAAGGCGCCCCCTGCTGGCCACAGCTTCAATATTTAACAAGCTGCTCATTAACTACAACTGAAGTCTGTATCTTCTTAGTTTTCTGGAGGTCCATCTGAAAATAATCCCTCATTCATTAGAAAAGAAGATTCAAGAAGACCTGTTTTTGGGGGCGTGTCTGTTTGATTGACAGGCCTGTGGTGCAGTCAGGTTACAGCTATCGGTGGGCGGGACGTAGTATCGTCAGGTTTCCAATCAGATCGGTCAGATCCACCGCTGGCTCCTCCCCCAGCTCGTCCAAATATGGTCACTTCCTGCTCCAAACCGCTCGCTGTAAAGTTTAGGTTTGTTTACATGGTTATTTAGTATTAAACATATTAATGTGAAATCAGTTGGACAAAACAACAGCGATGTCCTAGTTTCATAAACTGCTTCTGTTTCACATTTTCTTTCATACAAACTCAACTCTTCCTCCATGTTTGTTTGTTTTCCTGATTAATTCACTCTGCTGCTCTCTCTTCCTGTAAATGTATAATTAATGAGTTTATTCTTTGTACTTCCATCTACTTTCCTCACAACTGGAAACAAAGCGACTCTGACTGATCAATAACCGTGAATGGAAACATTTAGAAAAAGCATCTCCTTAATTATTCAATGAATCAAACATTGTTAGTGAAGCACCTGTTTGGTTCAATTAAAAAGTGTTTCCCAGATGTGAACAGTAAAACAACTTCGGACTTGGAGGAAATAAAATAGTAAAAAAAAAAAAAAAATGTAAGAATAATTTTAATTTTAAAGTTGATCAAATAAAGCCAGTTGAAATTTAATAATTAAAAAAAAAGAGTTTAAAAATGATTCAACTAAAACCAGATAAAATATTGGGAAGATAACTAAATACATAAAACATGTACAGAGTTTGTCCACCAGAGGGCACTTTCAGGCAGATTTTTAAGAATTACATTTTTGGACAGTTTTTTTGATATCTCTGCATCAGTCAGGCTGTAATTAAAAGTTTCTTTTACTGGAAGGTTTTATTGTGAAGCAGCTGCAGGAAGTGCGGTGAGTTCTTATTTATTTTTTTAATAAAAGCTGTTTGAATCGAGCGGATCAGTTTCACATCTTTTGGCTGAATGAATCTCAGCCTGTTTGTCTGCATCTGGTTCTCATCGAGCTGCAGCAGGAACCCACAGCCGGCTGCCTGCTGGGGGGTGGAGGGGGGTGCATCTCAGGCTGATGGTGTCAGACCTGTGACATGTTTTTACACTGAGCTGCTATAAAGGACAATTCCACCATTTATTCAAGCTGAATGTGTGTTTCCAGTGAAATGCGTCTCTGTAGTGACACCTAATGGCGACAGTCTGCAGCGTCACGCTGCTCTGAGTCAGACAGAGCTTCCAGTCGGGTCACAGAACCACCAGAACCAGGCGGGAAATCCTCCTGTGATTTACAATAAAACTCTTTATTCTTATTTTATTGATCCTTTCAGTTTGTTTTTTGTTGTTTTGGTGCTTTGTAAACCTGATTAATAAAACGTATCATATAAATAAAGTTTTTACTTTGATTATTCAATATTCAGAAATAAAAACCGCTCCTGATTTGCTGATTGGTCGAAGTAAACACCCAAAAATTGCTGCTTCCACTTTCAGAAATGTGAAGATTTCCCTGAATTATTTGATCTTGTATGTTAATCAATTATTTTTGGTTTTGAGCTGCTTATTCAGACGCTGCATCTCTTGGACTTTTTTTTGAATATTTTATCGACCCGATAATAAAGTGATGAATCGACTAAACGTCCGACAGGAAGGTCGTTCACTTCTGTTTCTCTGCTGCTCAATGATGATGATTATCTGCTGCTCGTCTTTATTATTTATCAATTATTTTTCAATCTGATGAATATTTTCTCAGTTTGATTAATCTTTTTATCAATTAAATGCAAAATAATCATTTAAAATCACGCTCGTTAATTTCCGCCAAAACCTCAGAGACTCAGTTTAATATCATGTGACAATGAAAAACATAAAAATCTTCATGTTAGAGGAACTGGAAGCAGAAAATCTCAAAATGAGAATAAATCAAATATAATATGTTCATGAACATGTTTTACATTTTGATATGAAGCTGAGATGTGATCGTCTCTGCTCGGTAGTTTTCTTCGTTCCTTTTTCCTTCTTTCATGTTATTAGTGAAGTTCGATGTCCTCGTTGACGACGGTGTCTTTCTGTTTCAGAGAGGATCTGACGAGCTTCTGTCCAGCGTCTCCAACGGCCCGTATATCATGAGCACCACAGGTCAGATCCTAAAAACCTTTCAAAGTTTGCTCCCAGAATATTCAGGAGTGCAATATTTCTAATAAAAATATTTATTGCAGTGTTATTTGTTTTCATTCCAGTTACTTATTATTTTTTTTAACTGTTAAAAATATTTAACAAATCAAATTTTCCATTAACTTAAAACCCTTAAAACTAAAATGTCAGAAAGTACTTTTATGATCCCTCATTTGTCTGTTTTATTTTTGTGAGTAAAATCTGTCTGATAAAATCCTTTCGGTATCGTTAACAAAACACATTACAAAATAATGAAAAATCATTTACATGAATGGGAAGTTAAAAACCAGGAAATCACAATAATTATGGCAATTTTTAAGCAATTTCCACAATATTTGTGGCAGCTTGAAATTTTTGGCAAAATTTTTAAGCAAAAGAAACAAAAAGGATGAATTCTCTGTTTTCTTTTACAGAAAGAAAAACACATTACAGGTAGAATATTTCTGGGATGTGCAGCAGGATTATTATCACAGGAAGTCAGTGCAGATTACTCAATCTAAATTTATGTTCCCTCAACTTGCAATTTTTGCAATTTCACTGCAGAAAACTCACTTAAAATTGCATCATAGTTTTTCAGAAAAGATGCAAAATCAAACATTTTGATCAAAACCATCACAAAAACCCCAGAGGAACCGATAAGGGTCCTGGAACCGTTCCCTGTGGTGCACGGTTCAACTTCAGAGTATAGTGGCTCATATCTCACCACTTTGTTATAAAGACTGTTAAACCCGGCGTGTCCTCTCCTCCGTAGCCAATGGCAACGACAGCAAGAAGTTCAAAGGTGACATAAGAGGTCCCAGTGTGCCGTCCCGGGTCATCCACATCCGCAAGCTTCCCAACGACATCACGGAGACCGAGGTCATCAGCCTCGGCCTGCCCTTCGGAGACGTCTCCAACCTGCTGATGCTCAAAGCTAAGAACCAGGTACAGTCCGGTTCTGTTCAGACCAGAACCAGGTACAGTCCGGTTCTGTTCAGACCAGAACCAGGTACAGAGTCCGGTTCTTTTAATACCAGAACCAGGTACAAACGTGAACTTCCTGTCAGATTTTTTCATGCAAACAGAAACTATGAAACACTTTTAAACGGGGATCGGAACCAGGACATGTTTAGATGAACTGGATCATGTCCTGAGCTCCTCCCCCTCACGTCATGTTGTCCTCCGACCTCTGACCTCAGGCCTTCTTAGAGATGAACTCGGAGGAAGCGGCCCAGAACATGGTGGGTTATTACTCCACGGTGATGCCCATCATCCGGCACCACCCGGTCTACGTCCAGTTCTCCAACCACAAGGAGCTGAAGACGGACAACTCCCCCAACCAGGAGGTAACGCACCTGACTAGCTGTTAGCATCTGTTAGCATGTATTAGCATCTGCTCACCCCCCCGTTCTTTCTCAGAGGGCCCAGGCGGCTCTTCGGGCCCTCAGTTCGTCACACGTGGATGCGGCGGTGGCGGCTCCGAGCACCGTGCTGAGGGTGGTGGTGGAGAACCTGATCTACCCCGTCACCCTGGACGCCCTCTGCCAGGTAACGACACAACAACACATCGTTAATGAGCACACACGCTGATTTATCGAGATTTATTTTCTAATGAATGAGGGATTATTTTCAGATGGACCTCCAGAAAACTAATAAGAAGGAGTGACTTTAGCTAACAACACCGAGATAACTGATGGACACATTTTATTCACTTTGGATTTGATGAGAGAAGTTGAATGGGAGTCTATGGAGCCGGAGGCTTTTTGGAGCCGACCTCTAGTGGCACTCGCTGGTATTGCAGCTTAAAGCACATCATTTTTCAGAGCCGGAAGCTACGAACTCTTTTATATCCAGTCTGTGATTTTAGACTTAACAGACGAAAGAATTACATTTCCTGAAGCAGAAGTCCAGTTCCTCCCTCAGATGTCACATGTTTCACACCTGAACACAAATATTTCCCCCCAAACATAATTTTAAAAAGCTAAAACCTCATTAAACTCCATCCTCAGATCTTCTCCAAGTTCGGCACCGTGCTGCGGATCATCGTCTTCACCAAGAACAGTCAGTTTCAGGCTCTGCTGCAGTACGCAGACGGAGCGTCGGCTCAGGGCGCCAAACTGGTGAGCGGCAGCCACCGATAGGAATGATAAATAAATAAACCTCGTCTGCTCCTCCTCTGACGGCCGTTCTGCATTTCAGTCTCTGGACGGACAGAACATCTACAACGGCTGCTGCACTCTGAGGATCAGCTTCTCCAAACTCACCAGCCTCAACGTCAAGTACAACAACGAGAAGAGCCGCGACTTCACCCGGCCCGACCTGCCCACCGGGGACAGCCAGCCCACCATGGAGCACCCGGCCATGGCCACCGCCTTCAGTAAGACACGCCCACCGCCTTCAGTAAGACACGCCCACACCGACGAAGAAGAGACCGGCGTGTACCGATGTAACGGGTCACACCGTTAACAAATAAACACCTTTATTTACAACCCTGTCTCAGAATAAGTTGGGACGTTCTGTAAAATAGACCAAAGACGTCATCAAATGTTAAAACTGAGAAATTTCATTGTTTTATCAAAACGATCTGCTCATTTTGAATTTGATGGCAGCAACACGTCTCCAAAAAGTTGGGACGAGGTCATGTTTACCACTTCTCTTTTACAACACTGTAAAACGAGCAGTTTCCAGAGTTTTGAAAGTGAAATGTGGTCCCGTTCTTGCCTGATGGAGGATTTCAGCTGCAGTCGGGTCTCTAATGTTCTTCTAAAACTCTCCACAGCTCCAGGTATCATCTCAGCTTCACCGTACGGCGGAGCGACTCACGCCTTCCCGCAGGCCTTCACCCTCCAGCCTGCAGGTGAGTCTCACCTGAGACAGGCCCCGCCCACCGACGGAGATTCAGGCTGACCTTTAATCTGACTTGCTGTACTGTTTATTTATTATTTAGAACATTTCAAATTCTCACTTTCTTAACATGTAAACGTGCACCAATAATCAGCATGAAATGATTCAATATATTTATAACGTGTGAAAGGGAAATCATTTCAGTCAAAAGTCCTTCTGGTTTCATTTAGAGCTTATTTTTGTTTTTTAATTAATTTGATCATGAATATTTTGGTATTTAAAACACCTGAAAACAGAAATATTCTAGGAGTAATAACTTCCCTGTACTGTAAATCAATTAAATCAGTATATTCTCACCTCTAAGAGGATAGCAGCGTTACACATTTTGGCATTTTTTTTCTTGAAAAGCGACTGAAAATATCAATCAGTGATAAAAGTTGTTAATCACATCGAGGATCAGACGTTAGTTTGAGCAGTTTGGAAGTGTTTTCAGGGAGTTGTTCACTCCTCTCTCCTCCTCCCTCCTCCCCCAGTCTCCTCCCCCTATCCAGGCCTGGCGGTGCCCGGTCTGCCAGGAGCCCTGGCCTCGCTGTCCCTCCCCGGGGCCACCAGGCTGGGCTTTGCCCACATCCCCCCCGGACACTGCGTCGTGCTGGTCAGCAACCTCAACCCCGAGGTGAGGGATTCCCGATAATCGATCAATCCGCCTTTCACTGATGACCGATGAGCACACAGTATGTTTGTTAGAGCCTCATTCTGACAGGATTATTAACAACTCATCATTCAAGATGGAGGTTTTAAACTTCATGAAACTACAGGATCTATTCTGTAATACAAAAAACGTCCATAAATCTACTTTATCTATTATTCCAGCGGTACCGAGAGGGTCTGGCTCTGTGTTGCGGTGGATCATTGAACTGTGCGAGGGGGGCGGGGCCTCTTCAACAGCTGTGGGTCTGATCTGTGTCTGAAATGTAGTTTTGGACTGGATTTAAGGCTGGTCTTAAGACTGGATTTAAGACTGGATTTAAGGCTGGATTTAGACCTCTCCTTTCAGTACAGTACACAGACCAGATCCCGTAACATCATGAAGTTTGAAATCCCGCCCGGAGACGTGAGTTTAAATACTCCACTTCCTGTCGTGACATTAATCCGAGACGTCGGGGTCTCCAGTTGATGGACAGTTTGCTGCTCCACCTTCGTTCACGTCTGAATTATCGACAGAGTTTGACTTCCTGTTTCTTCTTCTCTCCTACATTAAACGACGGTTTGCTCTCCCTGATGTTTTTACCTTTGTGTTGCGCCCTCTCACTTCCCGTCATGTGTTTTTTAATGCCTTCATATTAAACTCTGTTGTCATGACACGCCCCCATCACCCCTCCCCTCTCTCTGTACCACACACACACACACACACACACACACACACACACACACACACACACACACACACACACACACACACACACACACACACACACACACACACACACCTGTGCAGTCATGTGTGAAAATGTTCTCCTCATTATGACATGATCTGACCCCTCCTCTCCAAAAGGTAATTAACCTTCTGATTGACCCCTCACCTGTCTTTTTTTTCCCATTTTTAATTTGTTGCCATGGAAACGCCTCGGACCCTCCACCTGTCCTGCCCTCCCACCTTTACCTGTCCTGTCCCTCCGCTGCCTTCTCTGCTGTCTTTAAAGAGAGTTACGCCCCACTGCCTCTTTATTCTCTTCGGTATGTTGTCACTAGCTTCTTATTTTGAATTATCAGGTTGTTCTGATTTAATTTTTTTTTACTTTAAGTTTCTGTTTATTGTTTTTTCCTCTTTTTTCATTTGTTTTTAATTTTTGTATTCATGAAGAAATGAGTGTCTGCTGGTTTTGTCAGATTTTGCGTGTTGATTTGAGTTTATTCACAATATTTGCAGCTTCTCTTCAGCTGTTTTGATGCAAATTAAACAAATGTACACAGTTAGACACAAACAAACAACTAGATGCAAAATATGACAGTAAATACCATATGAAATAGAAAATAAAGGTTTTATTCATGGTTGGAATATCTTACATCTCTGAAGTTCAGACTTCTGTTAATTGTCACTAAAATCATAATGTACACTTAAATAAATGAAAGCATGTTGCATCAGTGTTTCATGGTGCTCAGTTATAACTAGATTTAAAGTTTATGTTCACTAACGTGTAGATTTAACAGCCTGACAATCTGCTGCCACAATACAAAAGGCCACTTGTGTCCTGTTCAGGCATCAAGACGAGCTGCTTCACCAGCTGATCTTCCTATTAATACAAATTAAACCAAATCTCTGCAATATTTGATTATCTTTCAAATCCCATGAATTTTCCACAAAAAAGCTGCTCAATTTTTTTTTACAGGCGTTACAGCAGAAAGTAAACCTTTTAAAAATAACATTCGCTTTATCAAAAATCAAATGTCCTTATTTATAAACAATAAACACAAACCACATGAGGGTTCAGCTAATGGAACAAAAATATTTCTGTGATGTACAATATAATATACTTATTATCAGAGGATTTTTTTTTATTTTTTAAATCAAAACATTTTTGCTCAACTTGTAATTTTTGCTAATTCTTCCAATTTTACAGCAAAAAAACCACTTAAAACTCCACAAATAGCATCGGATGTGTTTTTTTTAAAAGCTGCCGCAAAATCAAAAAATGTTCAAAATGAGGAAGGTTTTCAAAACATCAAAACATTTTTAGAAAAATAATTAAAGCTACAAACCGACGGACACGGAGTTCTTCAGACGTACGTCGTCCAACACTGAACCTTTAAATGTTTCATTCCCGTGAGGAGCTGCATTTATTGTGAGTTTCATCTTATTTCATTGAGCTTTAGGTTTTGAGTTTTTGCATGCCGGGTTTTTCTTTCAGTTTGCATGTCCTCAAAGTGCTGAATCAGCTGCTCTTGGTTTTTTTAGTCAATTCCCAATAATTCATAGCTCCTACACGGTGTAATCTGCCGTTTACTTTGTTATTTTGATTTCCTCTGACCCTTACCCCCCTTAACTTCCTCACTTGCATTTCCTGTGTATAACATTCAGGAACTCCTGCCTGCTAAATTAAATTCACAAATTGCTTTAGTGTTCCCAGCGTGTCACGGCTGCTCCTCCCTTCACCTGCAGAGTTTTACATCCAACAGTGATTCCCTGTTTCTCAGCTAAATCTCCTATGACATCACTTTTATTTTGACCAATAAGACCAAGGGTCAGTGGCTCGGCAGGCTGCAGGCAGACCAGTTTCATACAGAGCTTCCTGTAAGGGTTTTAAAGGGTGTAGCTCTACGTGTAGATGGTTGTCTGTCCGACCTGCTGTGGAACGAGTATTAAACCTTTGATTTGATTTTCTGCCTGTGTGTTAAGGTGTTTACGGAGACGTGATGAGAGTGAAGATTCTGTTCAACAAGAAGGAGAACGCTCTGGTTCAGATGTCCGACAGCACGCAGGCCCAGCTAGGTAACAGGCTGAGTGGGACGCCGACGGGCGGGACGCCACTTCTACGTTTAAAAACCTGCTTTTGGTTTTAATATGGTTCACAGCGATGAGCCGAAACATTACGAGGGTCCAGAACGAGTCTGCGGCGGCTCAGTTTATTTTTCGGGCAATGCCAGTCACCAGATTCTCTCCACCGAGCTCCTAAAAGCAGGTCTGGTTCCAGGGGTGCTCCCCGGGCTCCCTGGTCGGGGTGAGGCCACGTAGTGCCGACGACTGCGTTTCATCCGGGGGCCTTCCATCGGACGTTTTCCAGTTACAGATCTCATCTGGTCTGGAAACGCCGTCGGAACCTCCAGTCGGAGATGGAAAGCGTTGCTGGTACAGTGATTGACGGACAGACGGCTCCGGCCCACCGAGACCTGATCTCACCGAGTCGGGCCTCCCTCCGGTCGGGCCTCCGGTCGGGTCTCCGGTCAGCAGCTTCAACACGGCGGTTCTCGTTGGAGGATTTTCACATCCAACTGTTGTCCAACTGTCTGATATCTTGGAGTTCATCTGCATCGTGCTTCACTTCGTAATGTTTTGGCTCATCGGTGAACTAATATCACGTCTTTCTCGTCCGTTTTAAAGTAGCTGAGCGCTTGTCGGTCCGTTGAGCAACGTCTCTGCTGGTTTTCCTTCGCAGCCATGAGCCACCTGAACGGCCAGCGGCTGCACGGGAAGCCTCTGCGCATCACGCTGTCCAAACACACCAGCGTCCAGCTTCCCCGTGAAGGCCACGAGGACCAAGGCCTGACCAAAGACTACAGCAACTCCCCGCTGCACCGCTTCAAGAAGCCCGGCTCCAAAAACTACTCCAACATCTTCCCGCCTTCTGCCACCTTACACCTCTCCAACATCCCGTAAGTCCTCCGACAAACGCTCCAAACTTTACCCGTTGGTTCATCCTGCAGCATCTCAGACCTGCTCTGCTTCTGTGCTTGTTTTTAGTCCCTCTGTGGTTGAAGATGATCTCAAGCTGCTGTTTTCCAGCTCTGGATCCATGGTCAAAGCCTTCAAGTTCTTCCAGTGAGTCACTCGTTTACCGTCTCTGCATTAAAGCCCCGCCTCTCTCTTTATAGTTCTTCCTGTCTTTCTTCTGAAATCTCTTTGCACATCTTCACTCTTCTTGCTTTGTCCTCCATGTCCTGGCCACTGAAGTCCAAACCTTCAAACCTCCATTCTTGTTCTCAGGGTTCATCCTTCCACCAAAGTCCCAAATTTTGCCTGAAGCCTTCTTCCGTGTCCTCGTCCACAAAAGCCTGTGTTTGCCGTTCTGTCCTTCTCCTGAGAATTAAACCATTTTCTCATGAGTCCATCATCTTTGCTGGGATGTCCCCAGTCCTTGTCCCAAAGTCCCGGTCCTTCCTTTCCCTGAAGCTCGGGTTCTTGCCCGAACTGCCTGTTTTCACCAAGTAGCCCCGGTTGTAGCCCTTGAAGCACGAGTCCTCGTCCCGTAGCTTCAGTCCTCATCCCGAACCTCCAGTCCTCGTCCTCGTCCCGAACCTCCAGTCCTCGTCCTCTACCTCCAGTCCTCATCCCGAACCTCGAGTCCTCGTCCTCTACCTCCTGAACCTCCAGTCCTCGTCCTGTAGCCGGTTCTTACCCCCGGCCGGTCTTTCCTCCCAAACCTTCTCTCCTCGCTCTGCCCTCAAACCTTCCCGGATCCACGTCTCTGGGTTTAACACATTATCGGTGTCTCTTTCAGGAAGGACCATAAGATGGCTCTGATCCAGATGGGCTCCGTGGAGGAGGCCATCGAGTCCCTCATCGAGTTCCACAACCACGATCTGGGGGAGAACCACCACTTGCGGGTCTCCTTCTCCAAGTCCTCCATCTGAGCCTGGGACTCCGCCGTCGGGACCGGGACGATCCGGACGGCGTCCACTACACTCCGATCATTCCAACACGTCTGCAGAAACCGCCGTGAAGTCTGGTGTGATGTTAAATTATTATTATTTTTTTTTTACATTTTTAGGTTCTTTGCCTTCGAAGCGTCTCTTGAGGAAAAACACCTGCAAGTCGGAGAATAAAGTCAGTAGTCTGAATCTGTCGGGATTTCTTTGGAATGAATTCAGAGTTCTTAGATTGCGGTCAGTGTCCTTCTCGTTGGAAAGCTGTTACCTTTCAGCCACTCTTGCCTTTTGACTTTAATCTCAGATTTAAGGGATTAATGTCGGCCTTCAAAATTCTTTTCATCAGGAACTCTGAAGTGTTTCAAGTTCTGACTTTATTAACTCAGAATAGTTTCTTTGCTCTCCGACTCCCAGTTCTCAGAGTTCTTTGTACGACTTTAATCCTTCTCTGTAGCTTTTTCCCCTTTTAAAGAAACAGCTCTGCCTGTAAACCGTCAGCTCCGACAACATCTGGGAAGTCATAGATTTACGCTCAGGCTGTCAGATCCCGGTTTGACCTTCGGATGACCCCTGTGCCTTATTCCTGGAGTCAGCATGACCTTGACTTCAACTTGTAAAAAAGAAAGAAGAATCCTCTGTGAATTGGCAAAGAGCACGTTTACAGTTGATAAAGGTTTACTGTTGATGTATTGCAGATATATTCATATTTTATGTGTATTTTATTGGTGTTTTCAGTCCTTTGTTAGTTTTGTACTGCTGGTTACTGTAGCGTGAAACATGTGAACTGATGTGTTTTTAGCGGGTTTGCTGGGTTTTTAGTCCTAGATGCAATTTCTTTTTTTTCTATTCCTTCTTCTCTTTTTTTTTCGGACTTCTTTATTTCCACATATGCAATCACATTTTAATCAAATCAAATATCACAGCAATATTTTAATCATTCCTGACGTTTTGGTTTCCGGTGTCTCGTGAGCTTTTTTTTTTTTTTTTTTTTTTTTTTTTTACAATCCGAATGTTTGGTTTCTGTCGTCTTCTGTTCGGTTTGTGAATCTTAGCTTTTGTGTCGTCTGTCGCGTTGCCTCTCTGAATGGTTTTTATTTATAAGTTTGTGATCCACTACAGCTGAAACCAAAAACGGCCTTTTTTTTCTTTTTCTTTTTTTAGATGCAAACAAATCCGCCTGCCTCAGGTTTCTGGTTTTAATGACTTAAAAAAAGAAAATGGTGAACTGGTTTTGGCTTTCTTGGTGTTTTCCTGTGGGAATCTTTTTATTCATTTCTTCACTGGATTCAGCCGACCGGTGCGACTTCAGTCTCTTGCTAAAACCAGTTGTTCTGTGGAGTGCCTTCAACGCAGCACCGAGTCGTGCATCAGGCATTAATTCCTCTTCTATTCCGAGATGAAAGTTTGGCGGGGAAGAAGCCCCGCGGCCCTCGTTAACGTACTGAAACCAGAAGACGCTGGTTTGGTTTATTCGTGTCTTAATATAATTATTGTGTCGACATTCCAGCCGCTCAGATGTCCACCTAAAAAAAAATAATAATAAGACAACGATTCTTCGCTCTCTGAATGAAATGTTTTCCTCTACATGAGTTTTACAGTCGTGATGTGTTCAGTGCACCTGGGGTGTGTATGTGGGGGGGGGGGGGGTTGTCTTCTGTCACTCCGTTTATTTTCCAGACCAAATACATTCGTACACCTCAAGTTTTCGGGCACATTCCACAGAGGAAGCAGAAGTTCAGCCCTGTTTTGGCCCGAATTTGGACACGAGTGGATCAAGAAGTTCTGAAACTGTTCCTGTTGTGCGTGAACCGTTAGCAGCATGGTGATGCACACGGAGCAGCAGGAAGCAACGACCTTCACCAGGAAGTATTCAGAGTTCAACATCACCACTTCCACACGTTAACGTGACCTGAAGAAACATAAGATTTTGGGTCAAATTTTTCAGGAATGGAACATTTTCAACACGCCTGCTATAACCGCCAGGTGTTCCTGAGCCCATGCAGTGATTTCTACTACAGAATCATGGCGAGAGATCCTTGAAATGTTTCAAAGTCTACGGCGATGAAGCGACGAGCCGGTTGAGATGTTCTGAGTGACGTTCACCAAAACCAATGTCTTTGCTCAAACAACAGACACTATTCTGCAGTGGAAATCACTGCATGGGCTCAGGAACACTCGGCTGGAAGGATTTTCTGTTTCCCAAAAATTTGACCCAAAACCTGATGTTTCTCTGCTACAGTTTTAGGTCCGTGGTGACATCACAGACGTTCACCAGCGGTCACGTTAACGAGTGGAACTCTGAGGCGACACTTGGTGGCGCTGCTGCATACCGTTCGAGCGCGACAGGAGCTGTCGTTCAACCTTTTTTTGGTCCACCTTCGTAACCGGTGTCCCTCTTTACGTCACACGCTATGTTCAAAGGTCCCTTCACACCGTTTCTGGTCTTTGCTGGGTGGAAGATGACCTTCAGGAGACCAAAGACAGCAACTCGCAACAATAAACCAACCAATCAGAGCAGAGACAGGCCAGATGACTGAACCTACTAAAGTGTGACTACCTGACAGAACCGGTCACATGATTTCTGTCCCGGTGTGGCGGGACCTTCGGCACATGTTGAACTAACGCTGCGAGCGGATGAATTCTGCGCCAGATGAAGTGGACCAATGAAAACGCTCCAGTCGGATGACACGGAGGCTGAGAGGCCGGTTTCTCCCAGGTGCCCTGAATGCATCGCGACCCCCTCCTGTTAGTTGAGACAGGTGAGGCAGGAGTGGGACCAGCCAGTCAGCCAGTCAGTCAGTCAGTACCAGGAGGGGGAGGGGGGGACGGCGTTCACTGTACATACGTGTTTTATACCACAGGTCGGTGTCTGAGAGGCGACTGTTGGTTTTATATCTGATGAAACGTGTATATTTTGATTAAAGTGTGCGACCGGTTCTGAGCCTTACACTGTTTGTGTCACAAAGAAAAAAAGATTAAATCACTTTTTATCTAAAACTTTGGAGTCGAGTCGTCTGTCATCAAAGTGTTTGTTCGTGTCACAAAATGCAGATAAATCAGATTTGTTTAAGATCTTTATGACAAACTGTTTGTTTACAAGTGAGCGGATCGGATTTGGTGTCCAGAACAAGCAGAAATCAACTCCAGCACAAGTTCGCTATTTCAGCCGTCGCCATCTTGTTTTGTTTTGGAGCAGGAAGTGACCATATTTGGACGAGCGGGGGGGGGGGGGAGGAGCCAGCGGTGGATCTGACTGATCTGATTGGAATCCTGAAGTCCCGCCCACCGATAGCTGGAACCTGACTGCACCACAGGCCTGTATAACACAATCTACGAAGAACTCAGACACGAAAGTAAACAAGGCAGGTTTTTAAAAAATGTTTTATGTAGAAGAAAACAGCTTCAAGTTTTAGTAAGAAACACTTAATATAAACAAAAACTCAAAACAGAAAGCTTCAAGCTGAAAAAACACAAAATAATGAAATGTGTATTTGTCATTAACAGTACAGGGAAGCACCTGATTGAGTTTCATGATCTAAATCATCATTTTATTGACTGGTGTTACAGCAGTTTGTTACTTCATGTTTCGGAGGAGAAACTTGTAGAATCTGATTAATATTTAGTTGTCCAGCCGTGAAACAAAATATTAATAATACATATTCACACCAGCAGAGGGCGCCTGTTCACCACAGATCACTGGAGCAGCTTTACGTGGCGTTAATGTGAAGATCTTCATCTCCGCTTTCAGCCGTTACATGTTGAAATGTTCTCTTAGTTTGCTGTTGCACAAAAAAAAGTATTTAGATTCTTTTCTGAAGTAAAAGTACCGACAGAGCAAAGTAAAGTTACTGCATTAAGAAGTAAAAGTACACAAACTAAAATAAGTAAATGAGGAGTCACTTATAGAAAACACTTCCAGATCATTTCACTCATAGCGTCGCATACAAAATGTTTTCCTGGAACACTTAGATTCACTAATTTGGTACTTTTTTTTTTTTTAATACAAAGATCCAAATTCACATCCATTAAGAAATTTACCAAAAATCTTTCAAAAGCTGGAGCAGAAACAAAAAATAAACTACAAAAAGCTTAAAGACAAAACTGTCCAACAGAAGTCCAACTAAGAAAACAACATTTATATTTAAATAATGAATAAACTCATCTTGTTATAACTTTAAAGCAAAACAGTTGTTGTGATTTGTCCTCAAACAGGAAATGAATTTCAATCCGTAGTCAAATTATTTAAACGTTTTATGTTATTTCTTCTGCGAACGGACAGAAGGACAGCGTCCGGCTGTCCAATACCTGCCTGTTCAGAAAGGAAGATTCACCTGATCTCCCTCACCTGCCCGGAAACCTTCAAAATAAACGTTTTAAGAATGATTCAATCAACTGAAATAATGATAGTAGTCGAATAAATTCAGCCATAATCCTCAAACAAAACACCAACAAAATAAGTAAATAAACATTCCATTTATTAACACGAAAAAAGTGTGTGTCCTGAGGTTTCTGCGTAATTAAGTCATCTAAAACCCACCAAGTGAAATTAACTGTGTAATGACTGCTAGTAGTAAAAAGTTGTTTCCAACATTGCTTATGAGGAAACTCACCAGCCTCGATTCTGTGGTGGAAATCACAGCATGGGCTCAGGAACACTCAGCTGTAAGCAGGCCTTTAAAGAGAATGTTCTGTTCTCTGAATTTACTCAAAATCTGATGCTCGGGACGAAGTCGCAAACCGTTATCGGATGGTTTAAAAACAGACTCGATTCTGTGGTGGAAATCACTGCTTGGGCTCAGGAACACTCGGTTACAACGACTCGTTGTCGCCTCTCAGCATACAAAGTTCACATTTTGCTTCTCTAAAGTTTTAAAGTCTACTTCAATATTTTTATAGACAGGTTTCTTTATGTCAGTCGTGACCTCGGAAAGTTGTAACTTGTTGCAGCAGCAAAGCTCCAATTCTTGTAAAACAGAAGAAGAGGAGGAGAAGGAGGAGAAGAAGGAGAAGGAGGAGAAGGAGGAGGGCGAGGAGGAGGAGGAGGAGGACAGAAGGAGGGAGCGGCGGAGATAATAAAACAGAAGAAGAGAAGTGAAGCGTTCACTTTCTCACTCAGTCCGGTAGAAACGACGAGAAGATCTGAGGCTTTACAGACTGGAGGAAGTTCATATCCGTGTCTTTTTATTCTTCGCCGCCGCCACGTTGGACCGGCGACATGCCGGCGAACAAAGAGGGATTGTGGGAAAAAAACCAGAAAAACCCCACTGATGGCACGCCAGCTTGGTCTCACACGGCTGTCAAACAGGAATCCTTCCAGTCTGAACAGTTAGCATAATCCCCCAAAGACCCCCCATCCCCCGACACACCCACATCCATCCATCATCCCTCCCTCCCTCCATCCCTCCATCATCCCTCCCTCCATCCCTCCATCATCCCTCCCTCCCTCCATCCCTCCATCATCCCTCCCTCCCTCCATCCCTCCATCATCCCTCCCTCCATCCATCCATCCCCAGACGTGTTGTCAGGGTGGACATATTAATAGAAACAGGACGTCTCCATCAGGAAACGTGTCTATAAACAGTTTCTGTCTGAAGCCGGATTCAACGTCAATAAAAACACTTTTAGTCCGTCCCCGATGTTTAATAATCCGTCAATAGTTGGTACGACTTTATATTCGACCGGCAGTAACGTCACCATCTTTGTTAGTTTGGAGCAGGAAGTGACCATATTTGGACGAGCTGGGGGAGGAGCCAGCGGTGGATCTGACCGATCTGATTGGAAACCTGACGATACTACGTCCCGCCCACCGATAGCTGTAACCTGACTGCACCTGGATATAAAAGAGTTCGTAGCTTCAGGTCTGTAAAATGGTTCTGATCCAGAAGTGTCTTCAGCTGCAGTACCAGCGAGTGCCACTAGAGGTCGGCTCCAAAAAGCCTCCGGCTCCATAGACTCCCATTCAACTTCTCTCATCAAATCCAAAGTGAATAAAATGTGTCCATCAGTTATCTCGGTGTTGTTAGCTAAAGTCACTCCTTCTTCTTAGTTTTCTGGAGGTCCATCTGAAAATAATCCCTCATTCATTAGAAAAGAAGATTCAAGAAGACCTGGTTTTGGGGGCGTGTCTGTTTGATTGACAGGACTTTTTGGAGCCGACCTCTAGTGGCACTTGGTGATATTGCAGCTTAAGGAACTTCTGCATTGTTCTCATTTTTCAGATCTAGAAACTCCCAAGATGCATTTTACCAACAAATGAACCAATCAGAGAGCTTCACATTCTGTTCCTGAAGCTGAGGATCAGTTCTGTACAGGAGAGTTCAGTTTCTTCAAAATATAAGTCCTTCCTTCACCTCCCTCCTCCGCCCCCTCTTCCTCCTCCTCCTCCCTCCTCCTCCTCCTCCTCCTCCTCCTCCTCCTCCTCCTCCTCCTCCTCCTCCTCCTCTAAGGATGACGGACAGTTCAGAGGACTGCAGAGACGCTGCCTGACTCAATACTTCTTTTCAAGATGCTGATTAAAGATTTTCGGCTTTCAGTTGATCTTTACTTTTTTTTTTTTTTAATCCTCCTCGTTATAAAACAGGATTATTTATTTCCCTCCATTTTTTCCCACCTTTGTGTTTTTCCCTTTTCTTCTCTTCTCGTCACAAAACTTCACGTCCATCTTCCTTCCTCTTCTTCTGTCTTCCCTCCATCTTTCTGTTTGCCCTCTGATTCCAGGTCTCCTCCTCCTCCTCCTCCTCCTCCTCCTCCTCCTCCTCCTCTGGATGTGTCGCCGGCTGCTGAGTGTTCAGTCCTTTGTGCTTATTTTTTTCTCGGCGTCTGATCCACCAGCTGCTGGCTTTTCTACCCAAAAATGCTCCATTTTATATTTTACATTTATTCTTTTTTTTTTTTTTTGCAGGATTATGAAATTAATTTCACGTGTTCGTCAGCCATCATTGGTCAGTTTTATTCTGTGTATAAAAACAGGAATTAAATCAAACTTTCTCGACACATTTTATTTAATTATTGTCGTTTTTATTTGAATCTTTATTTTTGTAGATTTGATCAAAACATAAATAGATAAAAAGGAAACGTTTTTAAAGGTCTTCCTAATGTTTTAAAGTGACAGACAATTTATTCAGAATGCACTAAACTGCTCAGGTGTTCCTAATAAAGGGTGTAAATCACTGAGCTCATCGACAGTATACGATGCGAAACAAAAGAAGAATATTTCATAATCAGATTAAACAATTTTTTAAAATAATTATAATAATCTATTCTGGATTTGCAGGGTCGTTTTATTAAAATCATGTTTCTTTATTCAATTTGACTGAACAAACTAAATTGAAATGCCTCACGACTATGTTTTTAAAAACGTGCTGCAATACAAAACTCCATTAAGAAAAAAGGAGTTTTTACAGAAGATGAATATTTTCATCAAATTCAAAGTTTCCTGATTTTAGACTGTCAGAGATCAAATATTAAATCTGATGTTATTGAACGGTTTCATCAGTGAGATGTTTTAGATGATGTCACTGTGATGTATCAGTTATCAGGATAACTTTTTAATTTATTCCCAGAAACAAACAAAAAAGAAACAAAATCCTGAAGTTAATCTGCATCCAAACAGATTATTGTTTTAATGCAACTATTATTGTTGTTTATATGCATGTCCATGCGTGTCCATGCGTGTCTTTTTCATGTTTTATGTTTTGTGTTTATTTCAGTCTGTCGTCAATTCATTTAAAAAAAAAAAAAAAAAGAGACTTTTAAAGATGAAAAAAAAAGTCATGAAAAGGATCGTTAAAGGAACATTATTCTTGGCTTTTTAGATTGTTTTGTACTTTCAACTTTAATCATAACCTCTAATAACTTGGCTGTATTCAAAGTATTTAATTATTAATTCTCAACTTTCAAAATTGATTTCTAACATCTATTTTCTTCTTTTTACATTTACGTAGTTTCAGCTCAGATTTTCTATGATTTTTAAATTAACATCAGGATGACGTTAGATGCTGTTCGAGTATTTGCAGACAGTTTGACCTTTGACCTTCTGTTACCTCGTCCCTCAGACCCTGCGGTGATGCGTTCAGGTGCGAGCGTGCACCTTCACCTGATGTCGCTATAGGCTGTGATTGAAGAGTCCGAGGAGGAGGAGGAGGCGGCTCTTCCTCCTGACCTCTCCTGCAGCCATGAGACTTCGCCACTCGACAAAGAAGCTGAAGGCGAATTTACAGGTTCGTTTTAATATGTTAAAAAGTTGAAGCAGAGCTGAGACGAAACGTTGAAACTTCAACTGGTTCAAAGGTTCAAAGTCCACAAACATCCAGCAGCTCACACACATTCAGAAAGTACCGAAGCCTGTGAAGGTAAAACTGTCCTGGAACACAAAACAAACACAGAGACACAAAACAAACACAAAGAGACAAAACAAACACAAAGACACAAAGCAAACGCAGACACAAAATAAACACAAAGAGACAAAACAAACACAAAGACACAAAACAAACACAAAGAGACAAAACAAACACAAAGACACAAAACAAACACAAAGAGACATAAAACAAACACAAAGACATAAAACGAAGACACAAAACAAACACAAAGACACAGAACAGACACACAGACACAAAACAAACACAAACAGACAAAACAAACACACAGACACAAAACAAACACAAAGAGACAAAACAAACACAAAGACACAAAACAAACACAAAGAGACAAAACAAACACAAAGAGACAAAACAAACACAAAGAGACAAAACAAACACAAAGACACAAAACAAACACAAAGAGACAAAACAAACACAAAGACACAAAACAAACACAAAGAGACAAAACAAACACAAAGACACAAAACAAACACAAAGAGACAAAACAAACACAAAGACACAAAACAAACACAAAGAGACAAAACAAACACAAAGACACAAAACAAACACAAAGAGACAAAACAAACACAAAGACACAAAACAAACACAAAGAGACAAAACAAACACAAAGACACAGAACAAACAAAGACACAAAACAAACAAAGACACAAAACAAACACAAAGACACAAAACAAACACAAAGAGACAAAACAAACACAAACAGACAAAACAAACACAAAGAGACAAAACAAACACAAAGACACAAAACAAACACAAAGAGACATAAAACAAACACAAAGAGACAAAACAAACACAAAGAGACATAAAACAAACACAAAGATACAAAACAAACACAAAGAGACATAAAACAAACACAAAGAGACAAAACAAACACAAAGACACAAAACAAACACAAAGAGACATAAAACAAACACAAAGAGACAAAACAAACACAAAGATACAAAACAAACACAAAGAGACATAAAACAAACACAAAGACACAAAACAAACACAAAGATACAAAACAAACACAAAGAGACATAAAACAAACACAAAGATACAAAACAAACACAAAGAGACATAAAACAAACACAAAGAGACAAAACAAACACAAAGACACAAAACAAACACAAAGAGACAAAACAAACACAAAGACACAAAACAAACGCAGACACAAAATAAATACAAAGAGACATAAAACAAAGACATAAAACAAACACAAAGACACAAAACAAACACAAAGAGACATAAAACAAACACAAAGACATAAAACAAAGACACAAAACAAACACAAAGACACAGAACAGACACACAGACACAAAACAAACACAAACAGACAAAACAAACACGCAGACACAAAACAAACACAAAGAGACAAAACAAACACAAAGACACAAAACAAACACAAAGAGACAAAACAAACACAAAGACACAGAACAAACAAAGACACAAAACAAACAAAGACACAAAACAAACACACAGACACAAAACAAACACAAAGAGACAAAACAAACACAAAGACACAAAACAAACACAAAGAGACAAAACAAACACAAAGACACAGAACAAACAAAGACACAAAACAAACAAAGAGACAAAACAAACACAGAGACAAAACAACCACAAAGACACAAAACAAACACAAAGAGACAAAACAAACACAAAGACACAGAACAAACAAAGACACAAAACAAACACAAAGACACAAAACAAACACAAACAGACAAAACAAACACACAGACACAAAACAAACACAAAGAGACAAAACAAACACAAAGACACAAAACAAACACAAAGAGACAAAACAAACACAAAGACACAGAACAAACAAAGACACAAAACAAACAAAGAGACAAAACAAACACAGAGACAAAACAACCACAAAGACACAAAACAAACACAAAGAGACAAAACAAACACAAAGACACAGAACAAACAAAGACACAAAACAAACACAAAGACACAAAACAAATACAAAGAGACATAAAACCAACAAAGAGACAAAACAAACACAAAGACACAAAACAAATACAGACACAAAACAAACACAAAGAGACAAAACAAACACAAAGAGTCCAAAAACAAAGACAAAAAGACAAAACAAACACAGAGACACAAAACAAACACAGAGACACAAAACAAACACAAAGAAACACAAAACAAACGCAAAGACACAAGACAAACACAAAGAGACAAAACAAACACAGAGACAAAACAAACACAAAGAGACACAAAACAAACACAAAGACACAAAACAAACACAGACACAAAACAAACACAAAGACACAAAACAAACACAAAGAGACATAAAACAAACACAAAGAGACAAAACAAACACAAAGAGACATAAAACAAACACAAAGAGACATAAAACAAACACAAAGACACAAAACAAACACAAAGACACAGAACAGACACACAGACACAAAACAAACAGAGACACAAAACAAACACAAAACAAACAAAGAGACAAAACAAACACAAAGAGACACAAAACAAACACAAAGACACAAAACAAACACAGACACAAAACAAACACAAAGACACAAAACAAACACAAAGAGACATAAAACAAACACAAAGAGACAAAACAAACACAAAGAGACATAAAACAAACACAAAGACACAAAACAAACACAAAGACACAGAACAGACACACAGACACAAAACAAACAGAGACACAAAACAAACACAAAACAAACAAAGACACAAAACAAACACAAAGAGACATAAAACAAACACAAAGAGACAAAACAAACACAAAGACACAAAACAAACACAGACACAAAACAAACACAAAGAGACATAAAACAAACACAAAGACATAAAACAAACACAAAGACACAAAACAAACACAGAGACACAAAACAAACACAAAGAGACATAAAACAAACACAAAGACACAAAACAAACACAGAGACACAAAACAAACACAGACACAAAACAAACACAAAGACACAAAACAAACACAAAGAGACATAAAACAAACACAAAGACATAAAACAAACACAAAGACACAAAACAAACACAGAGACACAAAACAAACACAAAGAGACAAAACAAACACAAAGAGACACAAAACAAACACAAAGAGACACAAAACAAACACAAAGAGACATAAAACAAACACAAAGAGACAAAACAAACACAAAGAGACAAAACAAACACAAAGAGACACAAAACAAACACAAAGAGACACAAAACAAACACAAAGAGACAAAACAAACACAAAGAGACCAAAAACAAAGACAAAAAGACAAAACAAACACAGAGACACAAAACAAACACAAAGAGACAAAACAAACACAAAGAGACACAAAACAAACACAAAGAGACAAAACAAACACAAAGAGACACAAAACAAACACAAAGAGACAAAACAAACACAAAGAGACCAAAAACAAAGACAAAAAGACAAAACAAACACAGAGAGACAAAACAAACACAAAGAGACAAAACAAACACAAAGAGACACAAAACAAACACAAAGAGACACAAAACAAACACAAAAAGACAAAACAAACACAGAGAGACAAAACAAACACAAAGACACAAAACAAACACAAAGACACAAAACAAACACAGAGAGACAAAACAAACACAGAGAGACAAAACAAACACAAAGACACAAAACAAACACAAAGAGACAAAACAAACATTGACGTGTTGTGTAGCAGCTGATTGACGTGTTGTGTAGCAGCTGATTGACGTGTTGTGTAGCAGCTGATTGACGTGTTGTGTAGCAGCTGATTGACGTGTTGTGTAGCAGCTGATTGACGTGTTGTGTAGTCGAGGATCTGAATTCTCTTCCAGGAGCTGCAGAGATTTTCGGATGTTTTTTCGGAGGCCAGCAGGAAACATATTGGCTGAGCTCACCAAGGTGTGCTAATGCCTGGTGGGCAAGTACTTTAAATGCTAATTCCTCCCGCCTTCCATCCTGCACCCAAAAATATCAGCCGGCCCGCTAACTACCTCTGAGCCCCCCCGCCCCGCCCCGCCCCTCCACTCCCCTCGCCCCGCCCCTCCCCTCGCCCCCCGCCGAGTGACCGCCGCAAACAAACACAACCGGGCTGTCAAACCGTTAATCCCGCCGCCGCCGTTTGTCTCGCGTGCTCGACGAGCAGTCACGCGTGTTCTGACGCGTTTGAGGGGAGAAGAAGGAAAACGGTGTTTACCGGAGGGGGCGGGGCTCAGCGTGCGGCTAATGGCCGTCCGGCTGACAGGTGCACCGGCTTTAACCGGCCGCCGCTTCGCATCCGGCTGACAGCTTCAGTGCTTCTGCCTAAAAGGCAGATTATGCAAAACGTTCGGTTCACTGGCCTCCATCACCGGCCCCCCTCCCCCTCCCCCCCGGGCCGGTCCGTCCCGGTGTTTCTGTGATTGGAGGCCGTCCTGCGGGGAGCCGGCAGGTAATTCTGTCCACGTGTGATGAGACGTGAATAATCGGCCATTTTCAGCTGCCGGACCGCCGCTCGGTCTCCGGGTCATAATTAACCCCTTTAATTCAACACACACACACTGGTCTCTCAGTCCTTCTGGGGACCCGCGTTCATACAGTGGATTACTGAGCCGCTCAATCAGAACGGAACCGGGTTCTAACCTGGAACCTGGAACCGGATCTGGAACCGGATCTGGACCATCAGACCTCAAACCTTCAGCCTGAGGTTTGTTTATGTCCTCATAATGTCAGTAACACACACACACACACACACACACACACACACACACACACACACACACACACACACACACACACACACACACACACACACACACACACACACACAGAGGCAGCAGGTCAATTAAAGGCTGATGGACGAATCAGCAGACAGTCCATTAAGCCGTCGGACGTGGAGGTTGGACCCCCGCAGAGACGCTGCGTCTCCTTCATGAAGGACAAATGGAGAACCGAACTTCAGGCTCACCGGGGGACCGGTGGGGGAGGGGGGTTCTCAGAGGTCAAAGGTCATAAAGAACCACCGCTGTAAAAACAAACTATAAGACGCAAACTGTTGGAAAACTTTCAGGAAAATTATTTGTAAAATAACGAAGCTGCTGACAGATTTAATCTTCATCTTCATCTTCATCTTCATCTTCATTGCTGAAAAATTGCTGGAATTTTACTCACACACACACACACACACACACACACACACACACACTCACACACACACACACACACACACACACACACACACACACACACACACACACACACACACACACACACACACACACACACACACACACACACACACACACACACACACACACACACACACACACACACACACACACACACACACACACACACACACACACACACACACACACACACACACACACACACACACACCTGTGCAGCCGGTCCTCCAATCAGGTGTACTGCTGCCTCGTTAGGACTCCCTCCCAAGATGCTAATTAGTCTCGTTAACTGAAGCTCTGATTAAACAGCAGCTTCTGAGTCAAACACGCTAATGACACGCACACGCTAGTGACACGCACACGCTAGTGACACACACACGCTAGTGATAAAAACCAGTAGCCATATAAAAACAAACAGTACTCAGTAACAATCAGCAGCAAACAATAAACAATCAGTAATGAAGAACTAGTAGCCAAAACTGAAAACCGGTAGTCAACAGATAAAAAATTGCATCCATAGATGATCAATTAGTTCGATCAATTAGTTCGATCAATTAGTTCGATCAATTAGTTCCCACTGATGAACAACCAGCTGCCAACATCTAACAACTCAGAGCGAGAATTAAAAACCAGTTAATGACCATTAGTGCCCATAAAATGAGAACTGATTACTAACTAACAACCAGTAATCAACAGTAGTCAACTACTGACAACTAGCAGCCACAACTAACTAACAAGAAGCTCAAACTGAGGACTAATAACTGGTAACAAGACGCTACAGTTTGAAGACTAAAACCAGAATCCACCAACTAACAACTAGTAGGAAGAAAAACCAGCAGCCACCGACGGAGGGCTGGAAGCCACCAGGGGGCAGCGAGGAGCCACGGGGGGGGGGGGGGCGAGGAGGAGCCACGGGGGGGGGGGGGGGGGGAGGAGCCAGGAGGAGCCACCAGTGCAGAGTCACTCCACAGAGTTTGGTTCTGTCCATGATGGGAACTTTAAAGGAGCCAACAGAACCTTTCAGGTTGATGTGTTGTTCTTCAGTCCTGACGGTTCCACGTGGAGAACCCACGGTCTTCAGGTGGACGTCACCGAGTCCAGATGGTTCCTGACGGAGGTCGTGTGGTTCTGTTGTGAAGTAACCGACCCCCCCCCCCCTCTCTCTCTCTCTCCCTCTACATGGTCAGCGGTTGTCGAACGCCCGGCATCTCTGCATTTATTCATGGAACCGTCTGAAAGTTTAATAGAGCGGCTCCATTAATCTGGAGCCCGTTTTAAAAGCAGGAATTAAAGTTTCATCTGTATTCCTCCCCCCCCTCCCCCTCCTCTCCCTCTGCCCCCCCCTCCCCCCTCTTCCCTCCAAAGCTGACAGTCTGAAATATTTATGAGTGCTGAATCACTGGATGAAGCAGGAGAGTCGTGGCTGCATCAGAGGGCAGCGTCACCGCCGGCTGGAGACCACGAACACCGACGACACCGAACCGTCTCCGGTCGGATAACCTCCCACAAAAAACAGAAAAACCGCCAACGTCGATTAGTTAAATAATCAAAGATTAATCATCAAACCCGCTCAGTTATCAGACTTCTTAAAGGTAAGTCGTCTCGATTTGTCTCAATGAGGTGTTGACATCCTAGTTATCAACAACTAGTAGCCAAAAGAGAAAAAAAACACACAAGCCAAAAACTAACATCTAGTAGCCAAAACTAAATAAAAGTAGCCAATAATTGACGGTTTGTAGCCAATAACTAACAACTAGTAACCAAAACTGGAAAAACAGTGTCCAACAACAACAAAATATATTAGCCAACAACTAACATCTAGTAGCCCAAACTAAAAATGAGACATGAACAAGTAGCTAGAGCTCAAAAACAGTAGCCAACAACAAACAACTAGTGGCCAACCACTAAAAAAAAAGAAGGTATCAAATACAATATGAGCCACCAGCTGACAACTATTAACCAAAATTAAAAAAATACTATAGCCAACAACTAATGAAACATTTATTCCCACATGTTTATAATAGTTGTAATAAATATGGATCAGACCTTCAGATCCACGAAATCAGAATCAGGGATCGATCGATCGATTCGAACCTCTTCAGCTGGAATTTATTAAAACATACGACATCTTATTGATTTAATTTAACAATATATGAGTGTTAACGTGGTTCACAGAGTTCAGATCTCTGCAGAACATCGATCAGCCGTCCGTTTCTATCGGAGCGTTTTCACTCTTCGCTTCTAACATTCATTATTTCAGCTCGTATCGAGTTTCATTTGTGAGTTGAAGTAATTAACACAGAAACCTTCAGGCCGAGAGCTCCGTCACGTAACGGCAATTATTCTTTATTATCAATAACATCTGACGGCTGCTTCAACTATCAGCTGATGGATTCAGAGTCACACCTGTCCGTCGTCACCTGAACAAATATTCAATATTTCGTCATCTTACTTCAAAAATCACAGATAATCCTTTCTGTTCGTGGAGGTTGTAGATTGTATATATTGTGTGTATTGTGTATATTGTGTGTATTGTATATATTGTGTGTATAGTATATATTGTGTGTATTGTATATATTGTGTGTATAGTATATATTGTGTGTATAGTATATATTGTGTGTATAGTATATATTGTGTATTGTATATATTGTGTGTATTGTGTACATTGTGTGTATATAGTATATATTATGTGTATATAGCATATATTGTGTATTGTATATATTGTGTACAATATATATTATGTGTATATATTGTGTATAGTATATATTGTGTATAGTATATATTGTGTGTATATAGTATATATTGTGTATTGTATATATTGTGTATAGTATATATTGTGTATAGTATATATTATGTGTATATAGTATATATTGTGTATTGTATATATTGTGTATAGTATATATTGTGTATAGTATATATTATGTGTATATAGTATATATTGTGTATTGTATATATTGTGTATAGTATATATTGTGTATAGTATATATTGTGTATAGTATATATTGTGTGTATATAGTATATATTGTGTATTGTATATATTGTGTATAGTATATATTGTGTATAGTATATATTGTGTGTATATAGTATATATTGTGTATTGTATATATTGTGTATAGTATATATTGTGTATAGTATATATTATGTGTATATAGTATATATTGTGTATTGTATATATTGTGTATAGTATATATTGTGTATAGTATATATTATGTGTATATAGTATATATTGTGTATTGTATATATTGTGTATAATATATTTCCCCTCGGGGATTAATAAAGTGTATAAAATAAAAAAAAAAAAAAAAAAATCAAAATAATGTGTATATATTGTGTATAGTATATATTGTGTATAGTATATATTATGTGTATATATTGTGTATAGTATATATTGTGTGTATATTGTGTACAGTTGGGTCGTGAGGACGTCCCGGTGTCTCCGTGTCTTGTCCCGTACAGAGGGGGATGCTCAGCTGTCCACATACTTCTGGCCGCGCAGCTCGCCTCTGATTGGTCAGAGAGCAGAGAGGGAGAACACCGTGTCAGAAGCCCCGCCCACCCGGGACGCACCGGGAGCAGCATTTCGGAGCTGAGCCGGTAACGAAGCCAAACGCTCCTCCTGCAGCTGCGACCAAACTTTCACTCGGATTCTTTTCACCCTCTTTGTTCCAGTCCGTCCCGGTCCGACCCGGTCCGGCTCGGCTCGGCTCGGCTCGGCTCGGCGTGCAGCGGAGGAGCGAAGAAAGTTTGCGGTAGATCCTCCGGAGGAGCCCCGGAGAGCCTCCTGCTGCTGCGGACCGACGGCGGGTCCTGAACTTGCAGAGCGGCTGCAGACTCACCGAGCAGCGGGGGATTGTGGGGGATTGTGGGGGAAGGAGGCGGCGGAGCTCCGGTGAACCGCTCCTCGGTGACCGGAGACTTTGTTACGTAAAGAAGAAGACGGTGAATCCTGGACGAGAGCTCCGGGGTCTCTGATCCGGACTCTGTGAGGGACTGAGTTCAGGTCCGAGCAGGACCCACATGGACGGGCCGACGGGCGGCGCGCACGCGGTCCTGCTGCGGTGCTGATCCGGTTCTGACTCGGTGAAGATGAAACTTTGGGTCCGTTTTTCCTCGTGGACGCGGTTCTGGAAGAATTGTCCGGTTGGTGAGGACGGACCGTCGCCGTGAAGCTCGTGTCTTCTCCTCATGTGGTTTCATTAAACGGATTATTTTCACTCATCAGTCGATCGGCGCGCGGGAGAATGAACCGATAATCAGTGAAGTCTGAGTATCGATCTGCTCCGTGGATCTAACCCGAACCCAGTCCCCTCTCCTGTTTCATGTGCCTCGGTTCTGGTTCTGGTTCTGGTTCTGGTTCTGCTGCCCGCGGGTCACCACGAGCTCAGCGCTGAGGAGAAGAGACGCGGATGTTCGCCGGGACGCAGCGCGGCGCGCCGCCGCACATGGAGCGCTCCGGGCGGCCGCCGCCGCTGCTGCTGCTCGGCCTGCTGCTGCTGCGGCTCTGCGCCGCCGTCACCGACGACCGCCTCATCTCCGACCGGTACGCGGTCTACTGGAACAGCTCCAACCCCAGGTAAGACCCGGACCCGGTGCAGACGGAGGGGGGCGGGGGGTGGGGGGGAAACCAGCTGCAACACCGCGGCTCCAAAAAAAACGTGATAATGATCCTTTAATCCAAAACTTTCCCAGTTTTCTGTGCGCGCGCAGGAAAAACTGATTTATTTATGGAAAAAAAAAAGGTGAAAATGTTGAAGCTGAGAGATGAACGAGACAGAAGAACCTGCACGAGGATCAATAATCAATCATCTGTTTTTAAATAAATTAAGTTTCAAACAAAGAAACTGAAATTTAAAACAATGAATTCATCTTTTTATCTCCAAATAATAATTTAAGTTTCCACTGTAAATAAAAAAAAAACAATTCAAACTGTAAGAAACAGACAAAATGTGTTCAGATTTTATAGTAATAACAAATCATGAGTAAATAAAATTAAACAACCAATCAACTACAGAAAAAACTTCTTAATCTTAAATTAAATCCTGAAAAATGTCTTTAAATAAACAATTCAGTGAAAAACTGCTGCTGAATGAAACAATAATTCTACTTTTAGTTTCCAGTTTTAACGATTGTTCAAAATTCATGAAGTCCTTTTTGTCTCGTGAACAAAACAAACATAATTTACTGACATTTTATTGACTGAACGATGAATCTGAGGTTAATTGATATCGAGCTGCTGCCGATGATTCAATTCATCTTTTTTTTAAATGAACTGATTTATCAAAACATCAAAGAAAAGACGAGCAGAAGTCGCAGCTTCAAATTATTCAGTTTATTATCAAATATGACCAAAATAAAGCTGCATTTTTCCGTCTGAGGCTGAAATCAGAAAGATTTACATCATTTTAAAATACATTTTGTTTAAAAACGACTGAAAGGATCTGAATGATTGTTGAATTGTCGTCTGTTTATTAATCAGAAATATTTTTGTATGAATCAAATTGTATTTTTTTTAATCCTTTTTAAAGAAGAAACCTGAAATATTTTCTGTTTACAGATTTTTCTTCGTCACAAAATATGAAACAGAATTTATGTTTGAACGTCTCTTTAATCAGTAAAAACATTCAGTCAATATTTCTCTTATTGATCGAATGATTTCAGATCTGATCAATAAAGAGATGAATCATAATCAATAACTATCTTTGATAAACTGATTAGATTCACATCAAAACTCAGAAACTCTCCGGATGGTTTTCATCGGTCAGTTTTGTGATGATTCAGTTCAGAGGTTGATTGATTGATTGGTTGGTTGATTGATTGATTGATTGATTGACCTTGATTTGTCTGTGACCTTTGACCTCTGCTGTCAGTGTGTTTCCATCAGGCTTCTGCTCTTCTGTTCTGCCCTCTGATTGGCCGTCCGCCGTCTGAACCGTCCAATAGGAACCTGCGGTGTTTTACAGGTTATTGTCATCGTGCAGGGTTTTATTTTGGCGGTGTGTCAAAAGGAGGAAGGAGATGACGTGATTTTATTTTGTTAAAAGTTTCAACGTCAGAGAGTAAGTTTGGAGACGTTTTAACATCAGAAACGGGAACTTTAAACAGATGTCGTCAGGTGTGTGTGTGTGTGTGTGTGTGTGTGTGTGTGTGGTGTGTGTGTGTGTGGTTCCAAACGTGAAGTCTCATCTCTGATTTTTTTGCGTCTCTGTAAAGTCGGTTCGTTCTCAGGTGAGATGTTTTATTTGATTTTTTTTTTTGATTTTGATTTTATACACTTTATTGATCCCCGAGGGGAAATGTCTTCACTACAGCAGGGGGGCTCTCAGGGGGGGCTCTCAGGGGGGAGATGCTGCAGCAGGCTGCCACTAGCGCGGCGCCAGGTAACCTGACCTGAGGTGCATGTTTTTGGATGATGGGAGGAAGCCGGAGAACCCGGAGAGAACCCACGCAAGCACAGGGAGAACATGCAAACTCACACAGAAAGGCCCAGGACCGGATTCGAACCCAGAACCTTTTTGCTGTGAGGTGACAGTGCTAACCACTGCACCACCGTGCCGCCCTAATCCTGGAGCACGTTTCCATGACGACGGTTCCTCACGGTTCCTCTCGGTTCAGCTAGTCTGAGGTTCCTCTCGGTTCCACGACGTTCAACGCCGAGCGACTCCTCGACTCTCGCTGGATCTCTGACGGGTCAAAAATCCAAAAACTGAAACTCTTCGTCCTGTCGCCGTGACGACCGTCCACCTGTTTAACTTTAGCTCCGCCCACAGGGGACCGGAACCAGAAGCGGGTTCCTCAGAACGTTCTGCAGTCAGAGCGTGAAACGGCTCAGAGGAGCTTTCAAACATGTGAAACGTGTCTCACGCGTGTGCTCAAACACACGTGAGACTAAAACCTCACAGCGACAAACATCTCGAATATTTAACCCCCAAAAATATTTGTTGTTTCTGCCTTAAAACGACTGAAACATGAACTGATTGATTTCTCTGACGTCTCTTCAGGATTTCATCTGAAACAGAATTCACTCACAGAATCATGAATCTGATGAAGTTTGATTTTCTTGTGAATCAGCTGATCGACAGATGAAGAAAACGTATCGATGAGGTCATCGATGACCCTTCAGTCGATTTGACGATCAGCTGACGATCAGCTGACGACCTCTCAGAGCTTCACGTGTTCTTCAGGAACAGTTTGTTCTGCAGCTTTAAAGGAAACTTCCACCGTTTTCAGGCGTTTTTATCGTCTTCGTCTTCGCCGTCCTGCAGGACAAAAATAAAGCCAGCTGAGACGTGAAGAACAAAACATTCAGATAAAATCTCGTGCGGCTGCAGATCGTCACGATGCGTTCACTGACCTGGAAACTGATTATTGATCAGATTCAATCAGAAAAATAAAGAAATTGAGAAATAAAACTGAAACTAGAAGCTGAAAGTCGAGAATAAATATTTAAAATCAAATGAAGAAGAGGAGGTGAAATGTTGCCATAATCAATAACCTGATCAATAATCAGATGAATATTAATGATTAATCAAAGTAAACGTAAAGTGACGTGTGTGTGTGTGTGTGTGTCTTTCAGTCGTCGTGTTGTCGAATCATTTCATTTAAATAAAATATATATCTGTAATAATATTAATAATAATAATAACCAGCAGCGTTGCAGCTAATTATTATTTTGATTATAAATGAATCTGCCAATTATTTATTTGATTAATCAATTCATCTGGGTAATATTAAGTCACAAAATGACAGAAAATAAATTTGATCTGTTATTATAAATTATTATTTAGTAAAACGTGTCACATGTTCTCAGGCGCTACTTTAATTTTAAGAACAAATATTTGGACCAAAATAAGTTTTAAAATGTTTAAATGTCGACAAAAACTATAAACAGTTTCTTTAAATCTTCAGTAAAATCCAACACGTTACTGTTGTTTTTGTTTGTTTGTTTGTTGATCTTTGTAAACAAACAGGCTGCAGTTTATTAAGGAACTAACAGACGTGACTGTCGTTTCTGTGTGTAAGTTATTAACGTAACACGTCGCATCGTGACCTTCCTGTCGTACCTGTCAGGTGTGACTGTATATTTCTGTTTAATTTACATAATTTCATCCTGCTGTTTTCATTGGTTGTTCTGGATTCATCATCTGGAGTCACAGCAGCTTCCTGTGATTGTTTCACAATAAAAGCCTTCGTTAGGAAAAGAAGGATTAGTCAACTGAAACATTCGAGGTCTTTTAAGTTGAAACAGAAACAGGAAGTGTTGCGTTTGTGTTTGAGAATTATTGATCGTTATCAGACATCCGAGTCAAACAGATTTTTGAGACAAAATATAAATAATATGATGAACTTTGACCTCTGCTTTCAGGCGTTTCAAAATAAGAGTTGGAATATTTCCTGTAGCTTGTAAAAACTGAGTGTTGTTGTAGAATAAATATTTAGAGTCGTGTTAAAAATAATCAGATTACATCCGAGTGAGGAAGATGAGCTAAACTGTCAGGGGCCGAAGACCTCTGCCAGAGGGCCACATTTGGGCCCCCAGGCCACTGTTTGACCACCTTATTTGGTCATAAAACAAACAGCAGACGACGGAGACGTTGGAACTGAATCTTCATCCAGAATCATCACGTCACGTTTTAAATATCAAATCTGAGGATTAAATGATTAAATGATGCACCTGAACGCCTCGTTGAAACAGGAAGTAACAGACGCACGCACACACACACACACACACACACACACACACACACACACACACACACACACACACACACACACACACACACACAGTATTTCGGTTAATCTCGGGTCATTTTCTTCAGCAGGTTAATGCATTTTTATTTATTTCTTATTTCCAAACATCATATTTGGTCCAAAACTGAACGAGCTTCAGTTCGTCGTCTCTGAGGAAACAAAAACATCTGAAACGAGACGATTCGCTGATGAAACAATCAGTCAATCAATTAAATAAAGTAAAAATAGTGAAAAGAAATCCAAATATTTTCAGATTTTAGAGTTGATTCTCTGTTTCATGTTTAATTTGAATTTTTTTTTAAGACGTCAGTTTGTGAAACGTTTATTTTAATCGACTAAACGATGAATCAAAAAAAGAGTCTTCAGATGAATCATTTATTAAAACACGTAAATCACTGAAACCGATGAAGTTATATTTTTTTCACCAGCTGATCGATTCAATTTAATGTCTGAATGTTTTTTTTGTATCTAAAATGTTTAATTCTGTTGAGTTTTAAGTGATTTTTTTTTTTGTGGTTAAAAATTGGAGGAATTAACTTTTTTTTTGAGTAATCTGTTAGAGGTTTTTTTTATTGATCAATCAGCTGATCTCTGACACTGAAGTATTATTGAAGAAGCTCCTTCTTCAGGTTTCTTTTGAATCACGAATGAAATGATAAAACAGTTTCATCAAACGTATTCGGCCCCTTAAGTGTTTTTTCGTGATTGTTTTGATCTAAAATGTTTTGATTTTGCAGCTTTTCTTTGAAAATTCAATGTAATTTGTGGAGTTTTAAGTGAGTTTTTTTAGGTGAACTTGCAGGATTTGGCAAAAAATTGTATGTAAAGCAAAAAGAGAAATCTGTGAAAATAATCCTGAAGAAATATTCTACTTATAATCAGTTTTTCTTTCAGTTTTGAGCTCGGTGATAAAAAAGAGTCTAAAGTGACGTATGTTTCCAGAACAGACAGTCTGTGACTGAAATATAGAAACCAAGAACACATCTGCTTTCAAAATAAGAGCTTTAGACTGGGATATAGAAACTAAGAACACGGATTTCAAAATAAGAGCTTTACATGCTTTTTAAATCTCATTCATTCACCACTAAAACAAAGTTCAGTCTCTTCCAGCTGGAAGTTTGTAGAAAACTCATTGAACATGTTCCTCATTCATCAGAAGACTACATTACCCACAAACCCCATCACTTCCTGTTGTTTTTTTCTTGAACGAGCGTTAATTATTTGGACGTCGCTGGTCTGAAAGATGCTTTTTTTCTCCGTGTGGAGTCGAGTGTTTCTGCTGATCTCAGACCTGCTGACTGGACTCGGTTTCACTAAATGAAATCAGGAGGAAATGAAGCGCTCCTCTGTGGCTCCCAAACGTTAACTTCATTACAGGTTTTTTGGTTTTTTTTTTATTCCCTGAAAGTTAAATGTCCCGAAGCCACGAGAAAAAAAACAGCTGCGAGGAGTCAGAAAACAGACGATCAGGTGTGTGTGTGTGTGTGTGTGTGTGTGTGTGTGTGTGTGTGTGTGTGTTTCTCATCACATCTCCGCCACCTTCGTGAACGTTCAACTTCAGACTCCAAACAGAAAATCAAAGAGTGGAACTCAAAGTTCCCACGTTGTGTGTGTAACCCTGAAGTACTCCCAGGTCTGACTTCATTTTAGTAAACAGTCATCAGGTTTTTTTCAACAAATCTGTTCGACGCATTCAGTGAGTTGGAAACACGTCGTTCACTCTGAGTCCCGGATATATAAATATCTATTAACATGTTCGTAGTGTAATACCACTGAGGGCCACTAGGGGCCGCAACCAAGATGGCCCACAGAAAGGGGGTGGGGCCAAGCAGTTAGAAACAGAGAGGGGGAGGAGCCCAACAGTTAGAAAAACAGAGAGGGGGAGGAGCCCAGCAGTTAGAAACAGAGAGGGGGAGGAGCCCAACAGTTAGAAACAGAGAGGGGGAGGAGCCCAGCAGTTAGAAACAGAGAGGGGGAGGAGCCCAACAGTTAGAAACAGAGAGGGGGAGGAGCCAACAGTTAGAAACAGAGGGGGAGGAGCCCAGCAGTTAGAAACAGAGAGGGGAGGAGCCCAACAGTTAGAAACAGAGGGGGAGGAGCCCAGCAATTAGAAACAGAGAGGGGGAGGAGCCCAGCAGTTAGAAACAGAGAGGGGGAGGAGCCCAACAGTTAGAAAC
The DNA here is from genome assembly GCF_029030835.1 of Brachyistius frenatus. NCBI lineage: Eukaryota > Metazoa > Chordata > Actinopteri > Embiotocidae > Brachyistius > Brachyistius frenatus. Next base: position 56,026 of record NW_027210890.1, read on the forward strand.
AGAGAGGGGGAGGAGCCCAACAGTTAGAAACAGAGGGGGAGGAGCCCAGCAGTTAGAAACAGAGAGGGGGAGGAGCCCAACAGTTAGAAACAGAGAGGGGGAGGAGCCCAGCAATTAGAAACAGAGAGGGGGAGGAGCCCAACAGTTAGAAACAGAGAGGGGGAGGAGCCCAACAGTTAGAAACAGAGGGGGAGGAGCCCAGCAGTTAGAAACAGAGAGGGGGAGGAGCCCAACAGTTAGAAACAGAGAGGGGGCGGAGCCTAGAGTTAAGTTGATCCAGTCCCTCATGAGCCTGCTGCAACAAACTCAGTTTAACAGTCTGGTTTAGTCTCTGAGCTCTCTCTGATTGGCTGCAGCCTTCAGAAGAGGCGGAGCCTGCACACGGGACGAAGTAACCTTATCTGTAAAGGTCTAAGAGCAGTGGGGGTCAAAGGTCAAACACACGCACAGTAAAACAGCCAGCTTCTGTCATTTGGTGTTAAAATCTCATCATCATTACCTGTTTATCACCTGTCAATCAGCAGATAATGAATCATCACATCTGATTGATTAAGTGGCTCGTTAACTCCTCCCCCCTCCTTGTCTGGCAGGTTTTCTGTTTTTTTTATTTTTCCGTCTCTCTGCATCGCTGGAGGAGAAAATGGCCGACAGTTTTGTTCACAGTAAAAAGCAGAAATGCATCGCTGCCGCCATTTTCTTCTTCCTCTTAACTCTGAGGTCAGACCCCCCCCGCTCCTCCCTCCACCCCTCTCTTCCTCCTCTTCCTCCACCGACCTGCTCAGAGATACGAAGACGAGGCAGATTTTAATTCACCAAAACAAAACCTCTCCGTCGTCAATCGATATTATCGTCAATAAATCTGAAATATTCAGTAAATATAAATGTAAACAAAGAAACCTGATTTATACATTTTGAACATTTTTATTGAAATGATTCACAATTTTCCTTCATTCAAACTCTTACTTTTTTTTTTTTAACTTTTTCCGTTTTTTTGTTTTGTTTTAGAAATATTTTCTCCAAAACTCTTCAAGTTTTGTTTTATTTTGAAGAGTTTTGAGTCTGTTTGAAGGAAATCAGCTGAATTTAAGATCAAAATCTAATTATTAATTAAATTTAAAAAAGTGCAGAAAATAAAGGATCTGTTGCACATATAAATATAATTTAACATTTAATGAACAAGAATCCATCGAACTTTGCAGATTTTCATCAGAACTAAAAAAACAACAACAACAATGTAAATCTTCTAAAATCACCTTTTTTAATCAGTCGAACTTTATTACAGATAAAATAACATTACGTACAATAAAACATTTCAAAGACGGTTTCCAGTTGTTCAAACAGCGATTTTATTTTGACTTCATTTGTTTTCTGATCGGATCAGAAACGGTTTTGATATTTTGATGTTCGACTGCAGCAGATTTATGATGTCACGGGATGATGTCACGGGATGATGTCACGGGATGATGTCACAGCCT
>NW_027210890.1:62500-92500 GCF_029030835.1 Brachyistius frenatus
TCAAAGATGAACTGAGTAGATTTTGGAGGTCAAAGGTCACGGTGACATCACGTCCGTCCCGTTCCCGTGAAGGTGACACCGTCACCGAGGAACAGCATGTATATTTACCACGTGGTCAGATACTGATACTTGGATGTGGTGTCAGACTTGTTTCTTCGAGCTGGTTTTGGAGTGATGTTGTTTGTTTAAACTGCTTTCAGATGTGGTTTTTGGACCGTTTTTAAACTGGTTTTAAACCGGTTTCGAATGAATGTGTGACTGATCTAAACTGCTGATTGTTTAGACCTCTGTCGGGTTGAACGTGTGTGTGACGCATCGTCTGCTGTCACGGCAACAACTTTGTGTTCTTTCACCATCAGATTCATTGGTGACAATTCTCTTATTTTTCTCCAGAAAATTTGAACCAAATATCACTTTAATTCAATTACATTTTTTGTCCTACAAAACATTTCCGATGTTCTGCTATAATGGCCTTCAATTATATGAACGGAGTGACACTGATCCTATATTTATTTACATTATGTAAAGTAAAGTATGCTGAATTAGCTGTTAACAGTTCCTCTTTGCAGCGGATCCGTAAATGTACAAAAACATTTCACTGTTTTACTGTGACGCTAAAAAACCCTAAAAACATGAAGATTCTCAGGCAGCTTCTGCAGCGTTTATTGTTCTCTGATGTCTCAGCAGATTTCTGGAGGTTTATCTGCAGCGGCCATCAGATACGATGACACGCTGAGAAAGTGTAGGTTACAGTGGATGTAAAGAAGTGAGTGTCTGTGTGTGTGTGTGTGTGTGTGTGTGTGTGTGTGTGTGTGTGTGTGTGTGTGTGTGTGTGTGTGTGTGTGTGTGTGTGTGTGTGTGCGCGCGCTCCCATCTGACTCGGGATTTAAACGCAAATTGCAGCAAATGGGGCACCGAGGGTTTTAATGGACCTTAATTTAAACGGCTCCTGCTGGGACACCTGCACTCACCTGTGCTTTCACCTGGTGGAAGATCTTCCCCGCTGCACCTCCTCCCCGGTTTAGACCTCCGGGAGACGGACGAAGCGTTGACAGCTGGAAACGGCACTAATGGACCGAATTACAGCGACGCTCCCAAATCAGTTTTTATCTGCCCAATTAAAGACAAAAAAAGGACCCGGCCAGGTGTGTGTGTGTGTGTGTGTGTGTGTGTGTGTGTGTGTGTGTGTGTGTGTGTGTGTGTGTGTGTGTGTGTGTGTGTGTGTGTGTGTGTTGGGCTTTAAACAGGATTAGCCTGCAGCTCAGGTGTTCTTCTAACAGGATTAGTGAGTCCTCCTGAGCGTTCACGCCGCTGTTAATCCGAATTATCGACCGCTGAAAACAAAAGGTGTGTTTGTGGATGTAGCCGAGACACGGAGGGGAGTGACTCAGGGCGGGTGGAGTTAACCCCCACCTCCCACCCCCTCCCCCATCTGGCGAGTCCTTCAGGTGCTTCGAGCTCCTGGCCGGCCCTCGTGCAGGTGGGCGGAGCCTGTCGATGAGGTCGGGGGTTCAGGTCCTGACGGTGCAGCTGTGGAAACATCTGGCGGGCGTGCAGCAGCGTCCTGACTTGCTGCCGACGTGCCTTCCAGCAAACTGCAGAGTTTAACCTGTTGACCTCCTGCGGAGGCGGTTTCCTGCCTGCAGGCGTCAAACCTGCCGCTCGCTGAATTCATTTCCTGACCGCTACTTTTTTTTTTTTTTGGACTGAATATCTGTTCAAACATGAAGAAACAAATTAGTACTTAAATGTTTTTTAGCTAAATCTGAAATATGTGAATTAAATTTTTTTCCACCTTGTTTTGACATGAAAATAAATACAAAAGATGAACGATTAAAAAGAAGACAATAAACAATAAGCAAATTTTTTGTTCAAATCCTTCAGGAAAACCTTAAAATTCATTCTTTGTTTTAATGTAATTTAGAAGTAAAACACAGACAGCGTTATACTTTTAATTTATTCATTTTAATTTGCGATTTAAGTTTTCTTCATCTGCTTACCAGTTTTCAAAATTATTGATATCTAATGAAATATTTTCAGGGAAAATTGTACGAAATTTATGGTCACAACATCCTGCGGAAGTTCTGCTTATTCTGCTGTCGATAAATTGTAAATATAAAAACAAATTTTGAAAATGAATAAAATAGAAAAGATGAAATGCTGTTTTAACATTTAATCCTTTAAATGCTGCTGAATCAGTGATTTCATGTGACGTCACTTTTCCAACAAATGATTTTTTTTTGAACTAAAATCTTTTTTAAAAAAACGTTTCACTTTAAAAAGATTTGAACAGAATGAAATAATTTATTGTCGCCTGAGACGAGCGCATTTTATTTTTTTCTTCAGTGTGTTTGACATTGATGTGAAGGTGGATTTTAATGAGGAGCGTTTGAATTCTGCCTGGTGACAGCCCAGCAGGGCGGGTGGAGTGAAGGAGGGGGGGTCTTCTGAACTGGATATTTTGGCTTTTTTTTGTTTTGAAGCTGTGCTCCTCTTCATCTTTATTTGAAACCTCCTCCTCCTCCTCCCATCACCCCCCACCCCCTTCTCCTCCTCCTCCTCCTCCTCCCGTCATCGCCCTGAAGGTTAATGAATGTCCTGGAGCTGATCTGAGGCCATCCTCGGTCCGACCTCCTCTTCATTTTGTTTTTCATGTTGTGTGTGCAGAGATGTTAGCAGCAGCTATTAAAGACATGTTTCTGGAAATCAAAACAATTTAAACTCTAACAGCTGTTTCAGGTCAGTTTTTCTAGATTATTCCTCAGAAATGTTTTTCAAAAATTCACAAAGCAGCGCTGAAATGAAACGAGACGGACGCGACCGACACCAACGACCGCTGAGCAGCACACCTGAAACCGGAGCAGAGAAACATCCAGTTTTGGGTCAAACGTTTTGGAGGAAAACTGCCACGTGTTCCTGAGCCCATGCAGTGATTTCCAAACACCCAGAGATCAACAATCATCCAATATTGGTTTTGTCTCTTGCATCAGATTTTTGAGTCAAATTTTGGAGAATAAAATCCTCAACACGCCCACTTGCAGTGCGCTGTCATGTTGAAGAAGCCTGTTGCCATGGCGACACAGTTCAGGTGGTTTAACAGTGAATGTTTTCCCCTTCGGACGCCTCAGAAGGTCCCAGTAGAACTCGGTGTTGACAGTCTGACTCTGGGGGACGAATTCAAGAAAACCCACCTGGTGTCTCCTGACCTGACACGCCTTCTTCTTCGGACAGTGAAGCTCCGCCCCCTCTTGAAACGTGATGCCATCAGAACACCTCGCCCGGTTCGTCGCTTCATCGCCGTAGACTTTCTGAAGGATTTCAAGGGTCTCTGTTGACCGTTTACAAAGTTTTATACAAAAAACCCACCTAATTTCTGTAGTGGAAATCACTGCATGGGCTCAGGAACACTCAGTAAGTGGACGTGTTGAAGATTTCTGTTCCCCAAATAATTTGACCTAAAGTCTGATGTTTCTCTGCTCCAGTTTCTGGTTTCGTGTGCATCACGTGCTGCGTTCAGGAACACTCTGACGGACAGATATTCTCTACAAACTCCGACTCTCTTCACGTGTTCACAGAGTTTTAAACCTCCAGCTCTGAGTCGGATTATTTCACAAAGTCAAAGCTCTGCCTGACATTTATATGAACACACACACACACACACACACACACACACACACACACACACACACACACACACACACACACACACACACACACACACACACACACACACTGCTGACTCAGCTGTGTGTCTGATGAGCTGCTTCGACCGCGCTGTAAAAAATTATGTGAAATTACTACGTCTGAATTGGTCTGAAACCAAATGAAGTGCCAGACACACACTCGTCCTGAAATAGTTCTGTTTTTTATAAAGTGTGAAGTTCAAACGGTTGAAGGACGAAAACACACGAGATGTGACGTCAGCTGCTTCGTGAAACGGACGTAAAACAGTTCATTTCATCTGGAGAGGAATTCCTGTTTTTCTCTCCTCGTGTTCGTTTCATTGCTCGAAGACGACGATCACACATTCGTTGTTCGTCTCGTCCTGAATTCATTCGTCCAGGTTCTGGTTCTGGTCTCTGAAGGTAACAGAAGTACGGAAGCTCTGAGGACAAAAACATCCAACTGGAGATTAAATCCTGCTCCGAGTTGTCGTCATTCACTGCAGACACATCTACAGCTGGGAACTAACGAACTGGTTCTAACTGTTTTGTTTGTCAGAACTCTTCGTGGGTTCTTTCTGTTTCTAACGGGTTGTATTTTTCAGAACCGGTTCTGACTGGTTCTGTTTGTCAGTTTAACCCAACTGGTTTTATTTTTCGGTCTATCTGTTCTCACCAGCTGTTTGTCAGAACCGGTTTTGACTGGTTCTATGAGTATTTCTGGTTGCAGACAAACAGCCGGTGGTATCCGTTGTTCTGACGGCGTGTTCTTTTGGACCTCGGGTCGGTGTTTGTGTTGTTTTTACCAGCGGCGCTCAGTGAGCTCGCGTCAGAGCAGAAACCTTCTTTAATGTTTGCTGCTATTTATTATGAATGACCTGGAATTCCTGCTCGGAGACGACTCATGAATCATTGAGAGCCGACCAATCAGAGCAGGAACCTCGCTGGGCTCGTTTGTTCTACACTTCAGCAGAGACAGAACCGGTCCTGGACTTATTCTGGACTTGAACTGAACCCGACTCTCCAGGCAGGTTTCCAGGTGTTTTTTTGTGTCTCTGTTCTTTGACATTTTCCTGGATTGATTTATTCCTGGTTGTTTTTCTGGAGTTAATCAGTTACAAACCTGACAGGCTGATCGACAGATCAATCAATCAATCAATCAATCAATCAATGGATCAGAGGGATTTCTCTGCTCTATCTCTGGTTGTGTTCGACTGATTTCAACACGGTATCACAGCAAAACGTGAAATAGCCACGCTTTGGCCTGTCTAGGTGTGACAGTTACACGTTTTCCTGTAGTGGGCGAGAATGAAACCTACTGAATGCGTAGAGCCGTGAGATTTACAGGGAAACTTAATTCATAGCTAATACACGTGGTCGGAGTTAAAACTCAAGAAAAACCTTGTCACGTCTGCGACTAATGCTGCGAAGCCTCCGGCCTCCTAATTCTGCCAAAACATGATCCTGCGTGGGACGTGACATCTGCGTGCGTGTAAGTTTCACGCTTAGAAAAATGTGTACCCAACCCAGACGAGCCAAAACGTGTCTATTTCACGCTTTGGCTTGATACCGGGATTTATTGTATTCTTGGATTTTAATTTTGAAGGTTTTTCTCTAATTGATGCAGTTTCCCAGTTTATTTAACAGAAAATATACAGTTAGTCTAAGATTATGAGCATAGAGCCACATTATGTTTATCAATAAGTATTTTCTTTGACCCGGTCCGGTCCAACTCCTCGTAAAGACGTCTGCTTGATCTGTTTTTATCAATGAAAGCTTCACATGTTTCTCCTCCAAACTAAATAAAATAACCTGATCGTTGGAGCTTTGTTCCTTCAGTGGGCGTCTTCTCTCTTCATATGGTTCTGGTTAGGCCCATTAAAATTCTTGGTCCAGGTTCAGGAAAGATGAGGCTTTTGCTTAAATACTGAGGAGCTGTAATGTGGAGTCGGTCAGTCGTGGTGTTTCCTGCATCTTGTTGTGCGGCCGGCGGCTCGTCGTCGATATGTTCGGACCTTTTTTTCTCCCTCGACATCCATCTCGACTCACGAAGCTGCGAACAGAACCGGTTATTTTTCTCTCCGCGGTTCATTAGTGTTTCCCTCAGGAGGTTAATTAATCACCAAACCCACTTCTCCTGCGTCTCTATCGACCTTTTTGATCTGTGATGGATGTTTCATTTCCGTCGTCGTCTCTCTGGATCTCTCTGAAAGCCTCGCGGCCTGTCGAGGCTTCGGCTGGTTTTCCTCGGTGAGGTCAGACGAGCGCTCGGAGACGAGCGAGCGGCCAGACGCTGTTTTTACGAGCTCAAACACACGGATTTGGTCTGAATTTAAATCTGACCTACTTTTCTTTTTTTTTTTTTGTCATCAGAAAGCGTGAATGTTTTTCTTCTCCTTCATCTGAGGAGGAGGGAGGGGGTGGGGGTGGAAGGAGGAGGAGGGAGGAGACAGGAAACACTGTAAGGACTTTTCCCCCGACGGAGGGGAAGCACCAGCATATTTACACTGGATGAAGCTTTCAGACTAAAAAGATTTTTATTTCGTCTCCTCGGAGCAGCTTTGTCCGTCAGGCTTCTTCTCCTCCGCGTCTTTTATTCATTCAGAAACCCGACACCGGTTAAATCTGCCTTTTCACTGCCACTTTTTTCTTCCACCTGAGCCGGAGCTCCTGGCGGCGGCGGCGGCGGCGTTGTGTCGGCCGCGGCGCTGCAGCTCCGGAGTTAATGGGATTATGCAGATGACGGCGCTCTTAAAGCGCCCATTTGAAGTGTTTAATGGAGATTATGGAAAACGGTCGAGCGGCTCAGACCTTCGCCGGCTCAATGAAAAGACGACACAATGACGAGAAAGGAGCGGAGCGGCAGCTGCTGGGAGGGTCGTCGGGGTGAAGGGTCGGCCCGCTGACGGACGGCTCGCTGCTCACAGGCACTTCGGCAGGAACATAAACATCATGTAAACTACAGACAAACACTCAGACACGTCAACTGTAACCTAAGTCGTGTCATAAAGGACATGAAAGAAGATAAAGTTCAAACTAAACGCGTTACAAACAAACAAGGCTTTTATTTTGACAACTTCCTGTTTTCAAACATGGCCGCTGAAACGAATTATATTCAACACATCAAATACTGATGTTGTTCAGGAACAGATTACAGTTTCAGTACGTAACACAAGTTCTATTATGTACGTTAAATTAAATACTTTGAGATCACGGACTGGAACATTTGTTTCCTCGGTGAAAGTGTTTCCGGCCAACAGACTGTTTCTAAAAATGTTCGTAGCTTCCGCATCTAAAAATTAAGCCGAAGCGAAGTGCCTTTCAGGTGCAGTACCACTGAGGACCACTAGGGGGCCGACTCAGAAATACACAACCTGTTCTCGTACCGAGGCGTCAAATATTACCGTGTTATCAAAGCCGTTCGCGCTTCAAATAGACGCACAAGGTACCTTAACGTTAAGGCATCAAAAAACACGTAGTTAGGGTTAGAACATAGTCATCGTTTCCGTTCAAATAAAAGATTTCCTGGAATACAGAAGTCCAAAACTTCACAGTAACACACAAAGATTTGACTCCATATCAGACGAGCTTTTTCCAGGATGTGCAAACTAGCGTACGCTAACGAATTAACAGTAAACCAGTTTGTTTTATTCAAACGCAAAAGATGGAAGAAGCTGTTTTCCTCAATATGGAGCTTAATTATCGTTTAAAACTTGTTGTGCTCATGAAGTTGAATCGTCTACGTTTCTATAAAAGTCCTGAACGAAGAGAAGCTGGAATAAATGTTGCTCCTGAGAAAAGGAAGGAGGTTAAATTGAACGTTTTGTAAGTGGACTTCTGAACAGTTTGAACTTGACTCCGCGAGCGTTTGTTTTCCTTCTCGTGTTTCCTCGTCTCCGTTGTCTCGTTGAGTTTTTGTGTATTTTTCTGCAGCGGCGACGAACTCTCGTGTTGAAGTTCAGTTTTGGCTTCGATCTGCGTTCGTCTGTCTGTTTCTGATTGGACGGAGCAGACGGTGGACTCGGTGATTGTCCTCTCGGTGTCTCCACATGTTTCTCTGCAGACCTCTCACAGCTGACTCATTCATAAAAAATGCAGTGTGTTAATAATAAAAATCTAATATTTCCACGGTGAGGATAAACATGGCGGCAGAAGAAAGAAGCCGACGCCGTCAGAGTTTCACGCTCTGATTACGCCGATGTCCTAACGAGGTTTACGTTGATGCAGGCGGACTGGTGGGGCCACACCGGGTCTGACCTGCACACACGTACACGCCTGGGTAACCAACAGGGGACCCGAGGTCTGCGCTGACCAAGTGAGGATTTGAGTGTTTTTAAGCATCAAAACAATAAATGATGATTTAACACGAGTTTAGTTTGATTTATAGCAAAACTGGACCTCCAAAGATGTCCCCAGTTGGCTCGTTGGTCAGTTTTTGGATGTATCGTACACACACACACACACACACACACACACACACACACACACACACACACACACACACACACACACACACACACACACACACACACACACACACACACACACACACACCTATATTACCAATAGGGGACCAGAGGTCCACACTGACAGAATAAGGACCTGAGTGTTTCTGGGTTTATTGAAAAAAAAAATAATAATTAAATAGAAATTGCCTTCGAAAAACAGATAATTGCACCCACGTACACGCCTGTATAACCAACAGGGGACCACTCGTCCACGCTGACGAAGTGAGGACCTGAGTGTTTTGGAATGAAAACAATAAGTAATAATTTTCCACATGATTTTAGTTTGATTTAAAGCAACAGAGGACCTTCGTAAATGTCCCCAGTTGGCTCGTTGGTCAGCTGTTGGACGTATTTTGCACACACACACACACACACATACTAACACGCACACACACGCACGCGCGCACACACATACTAACACACACACACGCGCACACACACATACTAACACACACACACGCGCACACACACACACACACACACACACACACACACACACACACACACACACACACACACACACACACACACACACACACACACACACACACACACATACTAACACACACACACACACACACACACACACTCACACACACACACACACACACACACACACACACACACACACACACACTGACTCTGTGTTTTTAACGGTCCACAGAGTAGATTTCTCTTCATGATTAATTCCCTGTTTTTCATCACCACATTCCCGCTGATGCTTTTCCAGATCAGCCGGCAGCGAGCGGATTGATTTCCGTCCCTCCAGGCAGCTCGTTGGCTTCGCTTCATTTCTATGAAAATCATCCTGCAGAAACACGTTTTTTTTTTCTTCTCAAAAGTCCAAATCAGACTCTTAACAGCGGCTGATTTTAACTTCCAACTTCTCCGTAATTTAAATCCCATCCGGCGCTCGTGTGCGAGACGTTTCAGCGCCGAGTCCTGAAATAACCACAAACCCGGTGACCTGCTGCTTTTCACAGCGTTCACCGGAAATTTGGTCCAGAAGAACATCTGCACTTTAACAGTCGTTAGACTTCACGCTGCGCAGAGTGATGATGTCACACAACCTCAGGCGGGGGAGGTGGGGGTTTACAATCAGTCTGTGGTGAGTTCACAGTCTGTAATAACTGTAGGACAGTCCAGCGTCTGTGGTGAGTTCGGTGTTTATTTGGCTCTTGGTTACTGTGATCCATGCTCTCTGATTGGCTGACAGTGTGGCAGCTCTGTGATTGGCTAGTGGTCTGGAGAGCTCTGTGATTGGCCGGCAGTCTGCAGACTGTTCTCAGCGGCCAGTAATAATTGATGGAGTCTGTGTTCCATAAATATATCATCCTCATAATCTTCATCATCCTCAGCTGCTCTTCGTCGTATTTCTGTTCGTCACTTTTCTTCCTTTGTGTGATTTGATTTGAATTCCTTCATATTTCCTGTTTCTAGTCACCTGACATGAGATCAGCTGTTTGAAGGAGCTTCACTTAAATTAAAAACTCAAACAGATTTTTGTCAGAAGACGACTTTAAGTCTGGATTTGTGGATTTGTGTCGTCTTGATCCGGCGGGATGCGTCTACGTCCTGCACAGACGGGTGTTCATGAGGAAACCGGCTGAGCTGATGACACCTCCCGGCTCCACGGAGTACGTTGCCGTGGCGACATCCTCCCCGGCTGCCGTGGCGATGAGTCGTAGGGCCGCCCAGGAGAAACGAGGTGAAGACAGTTCAGGGTTCCTCTCTGTTCTTCTCCCCGTCTCCTCTGTGTGTGTGTGTGTGTGTGTGTGTGTGTGTGTGTGTGTGTGTGTGTGTGTGTGTGTGTGTGTGTGTGTCAGGGCCCCGGGGCATGCTGGGAGCTGTAGTTCTCTCTCTGCAGTAATAATGACCAGGTGTGATACATCCCGTCAATGTGTAGGTGTCAGCAGAGCGTTAATGGGAAGTCATCCGTCAGGCGTGATGTGACAGCAGAGACCAGATAACTTCCTGGAAACCGTCGTCACGACTACAGATGTAAATTATTCAGACGGTCTGGAACTGTTCGGTTCTCATCGTAAGAAAAGTGGAAAAAGAGTTTTATCTTTAAAGTCGAAGTATTCAGTGTCGTCTCTTCATCAACACGTTAACGTGACCGCTGGTACGTGAACATTAGTGACGTCACCATGGAAACCTAAAACTGGAACTGCAGATTTCTGAGTGTTCCTGAGCCCAAGCGGTGATTTCCACCACAGAATCATGGCTGTTTTTAATGCAGTTTCATCAAAGCCGCAACAACAGACAGGAAACTGAAACAAAGTGACAAAGAGGGGAGAAGAAGAGCACACAGACTAAATACAGCAGGGAGGGAAAGACAACGAGGGACAGGTGAAACTAATCGACAGGAAGGGAAACAATACCAAAAACCACAGACTGAACCTGAAGACCACGAACCAGAACAGAACCTCAGAAGGTCCTGGGGGAACTCGGTGTTGATAGTCTAACTATGGGGGACGAATTCACGGTGACACAAAGAAAAACTCCGCCCCTCTTGTAAAGTGATGTCATCAGAACATCTCACCCGGCTCGTCGCTTCATCACCGTAGACTTTCTGAACATTTAAAGGGTCTCTTGATCATTTACAGAGTTTTATACAAAAAAAACACCCAAATTCCGTGTTGGAAATCACTGCATGGGCTCAGGAACACCCAAAAATCTGCTGTTTCTCTGCTCCAGTTTCAGGTTTCATGGTGACATCACTAATGTTCACGTGCCAGCGGTCACCGTGCTGCGTTCAGGAACACTCTGATGTTCCTTTTTACAAACAGCATCAGTGTGAGACAGTTTAAAGTCTGGATTCTGGTTCCGTGTGTTTTTCTATGAATATGAAAGGAGCTCCTGCGATCCACATGAATATCAAACAATCACTTTCCTCCTCCTTCTTCTTCTCTCAGCTTATTACTGCAGCAGGAGGCGGACGGACGCTCGCTCCTCTACCCACGATGCACCTGGGCAGTGTTTACTGTCACAGCGGTGCCGGTGGTCGAAGCGTCTGGATCTTTACATGTTTTATTTTTCATGTATTCAGTTCTGCACATTTTGGAAAAAAAAAATCTATTAATGAAAAAATATATATTAAAATATATATTAAAACCACGTTGAGGACGTCAGGGTGACGTGTTGTTGCTGTTCGGAGGCGAAGCGCGTTTCCACGGCGACGACTTCTCCGTGCAGGGAAACTTCAGCTCGTTTAGTTTCTGGAGAGATTTTATATTTCTGTCTCTAGTCGGTCCAATATAATAGAGAATTAATTAACTGAATTTCACTTGTTTGCTTTCGTAACTTCACACGCTTTTAATAATCGTCAACATTCGTGGACAAATTTGACACTTTTCAACACAAACTTCTATTCACACATAAACAAATCTTTATATTTAACATCCACGGAAGAAAATCATTCGACACCGAATCTCTCGTGATTTTTATCTGCTAGAAAACAGAAACCGTTTCCTTTGAAGTCTTTAAATAATCAGTCAGTTCGTTGGTTTTCCGACTACGGAGGCCCTGAAGGGTCACGCTGACACGCTGGGATGCGTTCACTGCTGAAAATACTTTGATAAGATTCATTGTTTTAGTTTTTTAGTGAAAATCATGAGAAAAATGTCTCAGGTGAAGAATAATCAGTTGTTTTGTCACAGAAACCTGAAAACCGAACATTTAAAGACGCCACGATGTTTTTAACATTTTATTTATGACACGTTAATGGATTCAAATGATAATTTGATTGTTTCATATATTTTTGTTCAACAACTTCAGCTTCTTAAATGTGAAGATTTGCTTAATTTCTTTAAAGTATTTGAATTTATTTAATTTTGATTATTAAATACAAAATTTAAAACTAAAACCTGTTTTTACTGTCGAACGCACTCGATGTCGTTTTTATTATCGAATCAGGAGTCAAACAAATATTTCGTTTTTTCTTTGCATGAAATCTTCGATTCTTCATCTGAAGAGAAAAAACAAACGGTTCAGAATCGTGACGCCGGATTTAAAACAGGATTTAAATGAGATCATTTCTTCTGTTTGGTTTTAAATCGGATCGTCGATCAGTTTCTGATCAACTGTTGTCTTCATCATCGTCTTCATCCTCCTCCTCAGTAAAACACTGTAATCCTCAGACATGCCTCACCTCGGGACGGAGTGGGCGGAGTCATGTTGTCAGGTCAGAAGAAAATCACTTCGGTCTCCAATGAATACATAAACAGGCCCCCCGTCTCCGCGTCCTCCCATGATGCCTTGCAGCGCTCCATTTGCAGCGTTTTTGAAAGGAAGTGGCGTCCGCGGAGCTTCATTTTCCCTCGAAGGCCGGCCTCGAACGGCGCCACCCCTCCTCCCCCCCCCACCCACGCCCCCACCCTCTTCCCTCCCTCCCCATGCACCCCGCTGAATGCTGGGAACACACCTTCATCTTGTCATTCATCGGCCGTCCTCGTCCTCCTCGCAAGGAGAAACCTTCATCCTCCTCTTCCTCGGCCCGCTGCAGGTCAGCTGTGTTTGTCTGAAGAGATTCATAGATGGAGGAAGAGGAAGAGGAAGAGAATACTTTAATCAGAAGTTCAGGAAGTATTCGGAGTCTTTACTTCAGTGAAAAAACTAAAAAACACGTCTGAGCTGGAGATCAACGGCAGCCCCACGGCATGATGGGAAATGCTGACTTTCATATGATCTGACAGCTGATTGGTTCAGATGTTTTAATGACGTCTTATAAAAACTTTTAGTTCCTCTGAATTGGACAGAATTTTATGTTCTTTGTCTTATTTTGAAGGCTTTTCCAGAATGAATGTTGATGGTTTAACCAAAACTTTATTTAAACCTAAACTTAAACTTAACTTAAAACTAACTTTAATCTTCCACTGATCTGAGTGTAATATTTACAGATAGACTTTGCAGGGATGTTGGGTCCCCACAATGTGAGTAACACCAGTACACACACACACACACACGCACGCACACACACACACACACACACACACACACCAACTGTCCACAGGTGAAGCCTCAGACCTCCCGGCTGTAATTATCCGTCCTTTGTCCTCAGGGACACCCCCCTCCCCTCCACCCCCGCTCGTTAGGTCATCTTAATTAGTCCCATATTAATCACCCCTCCCCCTCCCCCGCTCCGCTGCTTAATCACAGCAGGGTTGGTTTTGATGACCGGCGGAGCCGAACAATTAGTGTTTCTATTAGTGTTTGGACAGGAAACACACACACACACACACACACACACACACACACACACACACACACACACACACACACACACACACAGATAATTAATTAGTGAAGCCGCCGACATTACAAACCCTCATTAAGGTAAAAATAACGTGATTCCTGCCGTCAGAGACATGAAACAAAAATAAAAATCTGGATCATTAGTGAAAATAAATTTGACTAATTAAGATATCTGAGAATAAAAACGCTCGTAGAGAATCAATCAGTGATTATTGATAATTATAGATAATTCAGCTACTTTAAATGTGACGACACAAACAATAAAATATAGAAATAAAATAAAGACATAAATAATATAAATGTTATTCTCTTCATTTCTATAAATCTGTATTGTCAAATATTTACAAATTTAATAATTAAACATTTAAATGTTTTTATTTATCATGTCAATTACAATTAGAATAAATCTGTGAAGTCTGTCAATCATTTTTATTTCTATTATTTAGAACAAAGAGTTCTACTCTGTGTACTGTGTATACTCTCTTCCTGTATTTTCTGTGTACTATTTTTCTACCTTGAGTACTCTAAATACTCCTTGTACTCTGTGTGTACATTCTCTGTGCATATTGTGTACTTTGTGTATCCTGAGTGTACTTTGTGTACTCTCTGTGTACTCCGTTCTCTTTGTATACTCTGTGTGTACTATCTGAGTATCCTGAGTGTCCTCTGCGTGTCCTTGCCGTCCTGGCCCCGCCCCTCCTCGCCGCTCTCCGATGGCGTGTGTCCTCTTCATTAATTCGCTCCCATGCCGCCCCCTCCCTGCTTTCTGATTGGCTGCTGGGTCGGCCCGCTGCGGTAAGACGCCACATTTATACGGGACGGTTTCTGACAAACAGGAAGCAGCGGGTCGCTGATGAACTCCGAGAGATTAGAGCGCTCGACGGGGGTGCCGGGTGCCGGGACCGACCTAAACCAACACACTTCCCACAATGCAGCGGTGGACGGCGGCTCGGCGGGGCAGGAAGTCGCTCGGCTGTACGTCCGTCCGACAGATTTAGTTCCTGTTTTCTTTCCAGATGAAGATTTCACAGGAAACGATGATCGACATTTAGGAAACTTATATTTTAAATAAGACGAGTTTGAAACCTAAATCTGAATATTAAAGCAAATCAAAGATCTTCAGTTGAACGGGAGTTCTTCCTCTGACGTTTAAAAACCTCCAGCAGGACGACGGCTGTGTGAATGATGAGATTATTATTATGGGATGAGTTCATCCTGAAAGCTGACAGACAGACAGACGGTGGAAAGTTTTCACTGAAGATGTTTTATTTGCAGACTTTTTAAATAGGACACGCCCCCTGATGACATCACAGTTTGTGCTTCAGGTCGTGATATTTCGAGGACGTTTTGCTGTGATGTTCTTCTGCTGTCTCGTCTCCGGATCTCTGGTTTGTTGTTTGGTGACGTTCTGGTTTCAGGGTTCTGCAGGTTCTCTGTGGTTCTGGTCGTTTTTTTATTATTATTATTTGTTAGTTGTGTAGTTCGTTCTCTTCGCTGTTTTTTTTTACGTCGGCTGATGTTTTTCTTTTTTACTTTTTTTTGTTCTCGAAACAAATGTAGGAAAAATGACCTCTTTTAACCTCGGGCAGATTTTTCCAGCTCTGCTAAAGTGCTTTACAACACACACACACACACGCGCGCGCGCACACATACACACACACACACACACACACACACACACACACACACACACACACACACACACACACACACACACACACACACACACACACACACACACACACACACACACACACACACACACACACACACAGAGGTTTCAGACTATTTGATGGTTTCATGCTCAGATTTGAGGTCAAAGTTTCACTGCGACTCTTCAGGAACGATGAAACCAGATTCTGATGTTTATTGTGTGTTAAATTACATTTTCATTAAAACGTGATATATTTATAGAAAATTGACTTTCTGAATCTAAAACAAAACTTCTGAATAATTCAAACACTCTTTAACCTGCATTAAAGACATTTAATTGTTTTGCAGAAATTGTTGTCAAAAACAGGAAGAATGTTTTTGTGAAACGTTCGGCACCAAAACAAAGGAAGTGTGGTCCAAACGTGGCCTGCGGACCCGAACTGGGCCGCTCTGTTATTATTGTGCCGTTTTTCCACTTTTCCATGTGAATCAGATCAAAAGACGCAAGTAGAAACTTCAACCTGCACAAAAACAAAAAGTAAAAACACTTAAATCTCGACAACACGTCAGTAAATCAGAACATTTTGTGACCGATTAGTTTATAATAATTGTAAAACTCTAAAAACATAAAAAACTACAATCACAGATTCGATTTACTGAAAACACACAACTCGCATACCAACGAAGAAGAAGCAGCGAACTTATTTATATAAAAGCGATCGTTTTATATTTAAAAACAGGAAAACTTAAAACCTGAGAAACAAATCAGATGAACGATGAAGTCAAATCGTCTCTGAAATTTTCTCAACACAACAAAAAGAGTTTGTTTCCTCTGAAATACTGTTTTAAAAAAAGCTTCGTTTTCTGGGGAGAAAAACTGTTTGAGAGAAGAAATAAAATAGAAATATGAAACAGACCTGAGATGCAGAAATCCATTAACTATATTTATGGAAGGAACTTCAGGCCAATGTGTGTATAAATATATATAAATAATAATCTGATTGGCTGGTTGTGTTTTTAAATCTTCATTTTAACTTTGAGAGATTACGTTTTTCGTCCTTTAATCTCTCTGTCGGAGATCTTTTAAATACCTGGTCTGTGATGATTGACAGGTCCATGACGGTTTATAAAACAGAGCTCCGGACTGTAAAAGACTCTGAACGTGGCGATGAAGACGAACTCTCCGTTGATCTTCATCAGTCGTCACTGAACTGAAAAAAACAACAACTCTTCCTCAGTGTTTTCTTTGTCCCATTTCACCGCACGCACGCACGCACACACACACACACACACACACACACACACACACACACACACACACACACACACACACACACACACACACACACACACACACACACACACACACACACACACACACACACACACTCCGCTCGGTGGGCGGCTTAATGTTCCTCCATCTGACAGCTGACTTTTCTTCTTCAGTTTCTGAGCGCGCTCTGTGTTTGTGTTGGACTCTATAAGCTCAGAGGTCAGAGGTCAGAGGTCGTCCCTGCTCTGAATCCCCAGACTGACAGCAGACGCATGAACGACGGCCTCTCCTGGAAACTTCCCGTCAGATTTACGACCACACGGCAGCTCCTTTCAGTTTCCAGGAAAATTCAGACGTGTCGGCAACAATTCGAAAACCTGCAGACGAAAAAGATTAAAATTTTAAGAGTTTTTTATGTCACACTTACAAATAGAAACCAGCTGGAGGTTGTTTAAATATAGAGAAATGGAAAATATAACTAATAATAATAATAAAAGAATAAGAGAAAGAAGAAACATAAAGGAAGACATTTTCTTTTCATTTCTGACAGATCGCCTGAACTTTCTGCATAAAAAGAAGCAAGTTTGAGGAAATAATAAAGTTTCCCAAAAATTGTGTAAAATATGATATTTCTAAAAAATACAGAAATGTTTTCATTCAATGACCTTCAGCCTGCTGGACATTAATCAATAATGAATCCAGGAGAGGAGAGGATGACCTCCTGCTGTTGGTCCGTCCGCTGAGTGGATCTCTTTGGTTCTGACCCGTCTGCAGGAAGCAGTGCATTGTGGCCGTGAATTTACGGTTGAAGGATGAGTTTCACCTCGAGGTTAAAACCCCCGAACAGGAAATGGCCCGTCACAGCTGACTTCACCCGATGAGTTATAGTCCAACCAGCAGCAGTGAGGTTCAACACCTGGAGGAGGAGAAGGAGGAGAAAGAGAAAAAGGAGGAGGAGGAGGAGAAGGCGGAGGAGGACGACGACAACAAATAAAAAGAGAAAGAAAACGTACGAAGATAAACGTAACAAAAGTGATGAAGACTATAAAAAGATGAAAATGAAAATTCACAAACTAGATTTTAAACTTGAAACAAAATAAAAGTAAAATAGAAAATGAACCTGCTTCAGAACAGGAAGTCCGACTGAAACATACTCTTCATTTTATTTGATTTTTTAAAAATTTGTAGTTACTTTAACTTCTTGTCACTTCTGATGTCTGAAGTGAATAAATGTCCTGAAACTGCACTTAAAAAAAAATCCCAGGAAATAAAGACGCCCACAGCGGTTCAGAAGCTGCCTGAGAATCTTCACATTTTAAAGTCTTCGCTGGCGTCGCGGTGAATCTGTGATTTTAATCTGAATGTTCAGCGCTGAGACGTGAACGCGAGCCGCTGACGGAGAGTTCGGCTGCTTTTAACGATGCCGACGAGAACAAAACGAGCTGAAAAAAACCCAAGCTGCAGCTTATCGTGTCGCATCCCGGACGGGCCCCCGCGGTTCGTCACCGTTTCTACCCGGTTCACACAGAACAGATGAATGTTTGTAGATGATAAAATGCAGCAGGAAGAAAAATAAACTCGCTGAGGATTTAAAGGACTGGATGAGCAGCAGGTCGTTTCACCTCCAGTTCTTATAAACCAGATCTCATTCGATTTAAATCACTGAACTGGACGCATCGTAGAAAATCACTCTCCTCCTCTACAGACTGAAGTTCCTTCTAACAGGAGCTTTAAAAATAATTTTAGGATGAAGCTGATATACTGTCCATCATCCTCAAAAACTGAAGGGAATTTATTTGAATTTGTTTTTGTTTTTTTCTTTCTCAAATGACTAATTTAATCTGCAGCTCCTCATAAACTCTGATCAGCTTTTTAAAAACATTTCATGACTGAACAGGAAGAAAACGGTTTATTAACATGTTTCTTTGTCGCATCAGATATTTTTGTTTATTGATTTTTTTTCTTTTCAACTCGTCTCTTGTGAACAAAATATCTCAAACATTTTCAGAGAATTTCACAAACATTCACTTTGGACTAAAAAAAATGAAGTGATTATATTTTGATAATCAAATGTCACTGTGACGTCACAATAACTCCAGAATTAATTTAGTAATTCTGACAAA
This sequence comes from Brachyistius frenatus, assembly GCF_029030835.1. Classification (NCBI taxonomy): domain Eukaryota; kingdom Metazoa; phylum Chordata; class Actinopteri; family Embiotocidae; genus Brachyistius; species Brachyistius frenatus. Next base: position 80,976 of record NW_027210890.1, read on the forward strand.
TTTTCACACAAATGTCTGACAGGATGAAATGATGACATTCTATATATAAAAGGTCAAAGGTCAGCGACACTGTCATCATAATGATTCTGTCCATCATTCAGCACCAGAACTGAGGTGAGACTGAGAGTATTTGACATTTTGTCAGTTTTAATCTGATTTTGGAAAACTTAAAGATGGTTGTGTAACTGGTTTTGGACCGAGTTTAAACTGGCTTAAACTGGTTTTGGACCGCTTTAGATCCCAGTTTTGGGTTCCTTTTGGACAAACTTTGGACTTTGTTTTCAACTTGTTTTTTGGTCCAGTTTTAAACTGATTTAGGAAAAGTTCAGGATTGGTCGTGGAATTGGTTTTGGAAAGGTTTGGACTTGATGTAAACTGGTTTTAACTGGTTTTGGGCTGGTTTCGATCCCGGTTTTGGGCTATTTTTAGACCAACTTTGTGCTCCATCACTGATTGACAGAAGGACAGACTGAATGTGTGACTCTGATCTAAACGGTGCTGATTGTGTAGATCTTCTGTGTCGGGTTCAACATGTGTGAAGAATTCACCTTTTTACAATCTGTAGTTCTCTGCAGCAACATCCAGATTTGGAGCAACGTCTGTTGTCATGGCAACAACTTTATCAGAATATGATTTATTGGAAACATTCGTCTTTACTACACTTGACTAGTTGGAGGTTGTTGTTTTTTTTTTTTTTTTAGCATCAAATCAACTTCTGACCAACTTCTTCAAATCTTAAAAGTATTTTTCCCAGAATCCTCTGCTTCCTGCAGCTGTCTGTCTAATCAATCTTTAATGTTTAAAGCTGAAGGAGTTTTTGTTGCCGCTCAGACTTAAAGTGAATAAAACGCTCGTCGTGTTTCCGCCTGTGAAGCTTCTTTAAAGCTGCTGTGAACGTTTCTGCTGCAGCTCCTTTCACATAATAACAGGAATCAGAGAAGGGGCGGGTCCACAGGAGCATCCAATCAGAGCGCAAGGAGAGCAAGGCCATCCAATCAGAGCGCGGTGGGAGGAGGAGGAGGGGGGCTGCTTACATCTGGATGTGATCAGAGCGTCTTCATCATGCAGCTTTATGGGAGTTTTACTGACTGTCATTTTGCTGCTGATTGTCTCCTGCTGTTTCACAAGGCAGCGCGGCGCCCCCTGCAGGCCGCAGAGCTTGTTGTGGCCTGCTGCGTATGATTAGAGCCAAATAATCCTCTGATTTACAACTAAATCAGCAGCACAGGAAACAAACTTTAATCTGTGTTGGTGTGTGTTAATTCTTCTTCTTGTTTGTTTTTCCGGTGCTGCTTCCTGTCTGCTGCTTCCTGTCTGCTGCTTCCTGTCTGCTGCTTCCTGTCTGCTGCTTCCTGTCTGCTGCTGTTTTACAGGTAGGTGATGTGATATATTTTTACTATCCTGTGTTTTTTCCTCTCTCAGCTCAGAAGAGATAAAAACCTCAGCTGTAACGTCTCTGCTGCGTTTTCTCGTCTCTGGTTTCAAGTCGTCTGAAGTTATGGTGCGAAACAGAAAAGGGAGCTGGAAGTGTTCAGCTGGTGATATCAGGTTCGAGTTGGTCGGGGGGGGGGGGGGGGGGCATCACGCTGCTCTTAGACGTCACTCAACCGGCCGATTTACGGCTCCAATAAATTCAGCAGTTTAGATTTGTTTCCAGAAGATTATCGAGGAGTGATCGGTCAGTCTGCGGCTGAGTTACGGTGATGTTGGACTGTGTGTAACGATCAGTACGGCCACTAGAGGCGCTGTCACTTGGATGGAAACAGACGGGGTTTTTGGTGGACGACTTCTGCTGCCTCGCATCGCCACTAGAGGGCATTTAACGATAAAACACAAGTAATAACAGCAAATTTTTTTCAGCAGCTTTCAATTGAAAAGAAATGTCGGCGTTTTTTTTTTCTGCAAAAAAACATCGTGAACAGAAGCTCTGCTTAAAAGTATTAGAACACAAAGTCGCCTTTCAAAATAAAAGTATGACGATGTCTTCTGACTTCCTCCTTTACTCCCGGCATAATTATTACGACCACTAGAGGGCATTAAACAATAAAAACATAACTCGGTCCCTCCAGGACATTATGATCACGGTATTCGCAGCGGCTACAACTTTACCAAAATTCCCACGATACTTCCATTTAAAAACTGTCGTGAACAGTTGCGGCAAAAATTAGTTTTTTCAAGAATAAAACTATCTTTATTACCAAAACTATGTTTTCATTTCCAAACTGCTGCTAGCTAACCGCAACAACAGGAAGTGACGGGGTTTGTGGGTAACGTTTTAACATGTTCTGATGGAACGAGAAACATGTTCAATGAGTTTTCTACAAACTTCCAGCTGGAAGAGACTGAACTTTGTTTCAGTAGTGAATGAATGAGATTTAAAAAGCATGTAAAGCTCTTATTTTGAAAGCAGCCTTTTGTTTTGTAGGATCTAATGACTAAATACTTCAGTGTCACTGCGATCAGCTGATCGATCAATAAACAGACTACTATTGAAGAGGTGTTTCCTCCCTCCTCCCTCCACAGCCCCCTCCCCCCCGTCATGCCCCGCCTCCTGCACCCCATCAGGATGGAAATCCACTTTGTGTTGGATTCAGGAGGCAGCGGCGCGTTAAATCCGTCAGTTTATCAAACGGAGACGAGTCCCCGTGACCTGATCCCAAACAGCCAATCAGAGCGCGAGCTGCTGCTTTTATGAATAAATCGAGGTCAGAGGTCACAAGAAACAACAACACACTCCGCCTGCGTTTGAATGTTGGAGGACGGAGAGAGACGATGATACACGAAAACACGAAAACATTCAGAGCACCGAGTTCATCCTCCAGTTCAGAGTTCTAATACATGTTCTAACGTGTTCTAATACATGTTCTAACGTGTTCTGATACATGTTCTAACGTGTTCTAATACATGTTCTAACGTGTTCTAATACATGTTCTAACATGTTCTGATACATGTTCTAATACATGTTCTAACGTGTTCTAATACATGTTCTAACATGTTCTGATACATGTTCTAATACATGTTCTAACGTGTTCTAATACATGTTCTAACGTGTTCTGATACATGTTCTAACGTGTTCTGATACATGTTCTAACGTGTTCTAATACATGTTCTAACGTGTTCTAATACATGTTCTAACATGTTCTGATACATGTTCTAATACATGTTCTAACGTGTTCTAATACATGTTCTAACATGTTCTGATACATGTTCTAATACATGTTCTAACGTGTTCTAATACATGTTCTAACGTGTTCTGATACATGTTCTAATACATGTTCTAACGTGTTCTGATACATGTTCTAACGTGTTCTAATACATGTTCTAACGTGTTCTGATACATGTTCTAATACATGTTCTAATGTGTTCTGATACATGTTCTAATACATGTTCCAACGTTCTGATACATGTTCTAATACATGTTCTAATGTGTTCTGATACATGTTCTAATACATGTTCCAACGTTCTGATACATGTTCTAATACATGTTCTAACGTGTTCTGATACATGTTCTAACGTGTTCTGATACATGTTCTAACGTGTTCTGATACGTTTTAACATGTTCTAATACATGTTCTAATGTGTTCTAAATACATGTTCTAACGTGTTCTGATACGTTTTAACATGTTCTAATACATGTTCTAATGTGTTCTAATACATTTTCTAATACATGTTCTGATACGTTCCAACGTGTTCTAATACATGTTCTAACGTGTTCTGATACATGTTCTAACATGTTCTAGTGGACAGAGTGTGACATACAACATGGATCATCAGATGAAATAAAGGGAAGTTCATCTGCCTTTCTGCCCTGAGTTCAGTCTCTCAGGTGTTAAAGTTGAAGTGAATCTAGAACTCATCTGCTGGAGTCGTTAAACATGTGTACAGTGGGGTCAGTCAGAGGTCCGTCTGAGGTCAAAGGTCAGAGGTCAGACTGAGGTTAGTCACCCAGTCACTGCTTTGTCGAGTCGAGCTCGTCCCTGCACTCTGCCTGACAGGCCCAGCAGCCCGTTCGGTGCGCCGGAGAGGAAACGCAGCAGCCGATTGGCCGGTCAGGCGGCCAAATGACAACAACGGTGGCTCCCGGCCAATCAGGACGCGACGCTGAGAGCAAGCGGAGCAGCTTCGGTCTCTCTCGTCGCGTCTCCTGGCAGGATTTGTGTTAAATATTAATGAGCAGTCAGATTAGCAGAACTCCCAGCAGCCACCGGGGCCGTGTAATCCGGGCCGTGTCGGGGTGCTGATAAGAGCTGGCGGGGGCCCCCAGAGGCCCCATCAGGAGCCGAGGGAGGGCGGTGGCGGCTCGGCCCCTCCCTCACACACGGGTTCAACACTGTCACTAGGTCGAGGAACAGGAAGTGCTTTTATTGTAAAAGGAGCGCCGTGTCGGCAGAAAGTCACGGAAATATTCTGCTGACCTTTTTGTAGTTCAAATAACCTGACTGCACCACAGGCCTGTCAATCAAACAGACACGCCCCCAAAAACAGGTGTTCTTGAATCTTCTTTTCTAATGAATGAGGGATTATTTTCAGATGGACCTCCAGAAAACTAAGAAGAAGGAGTGACTTTAGCTAACAACACCGAGATAACTGATGGACACATTTTATTCACTTTGGATTTGATGAGAGAAGTTGAATGGGAGTCTATGGAGCCGGAGGCTTTTTGGAGCCGACCTCTAGTGGCACTCGCTGGTATTGCAGCTGAAGACACTTTCTGTCACTTCCTGAGAGACCTATGTGTGGACATTATGGGTGTGGACGGACGACTCCTCCCTCTGATTCTAAGCCCCGCCCCTCTGAGGTTGCAGCAGCAGCCGGCAGCTCGTTGATCCACTGAAGAAGTGTTTTTAAGGTTTTAATGGATCCTCCGAGGGGAAACCTGAAGGTCAGAGAGGTTTTCATGGCAGCAGCTGTGACCAGAGAGCAGCCTTGGGTTTTGGGGTGTGGGGGGGTGGGGGGGTGGGGGGTGGGGCGGTTAGATGAACGGTAATGACACTCTGGTCCAGTTAGTGAAGATTCAGACTGGACGCTGATTGCAGCTCATCGATCAGCAGGACTTGAACCTGGATTCTCCTCCATCTGCTGCAGCGACGGGGGCAACAGCAGCGTGTCTGTGACCAATCGATGGGGTGGGGGGAGGGGGAGGGGGTCTGGCCCCGCCCACCTCCACAGATGGAGGAGGGTTAGTGAGAGGACACACTGTTCCCACTGCAGCCGACGGAGACACAAAGTCAGTGTTTGATTTTAAATTAGTTAACGAGTTCCTCCGTCGGGTCGGTTAGTCGTTACTAAAGTTTACTAGTCATCTGGTTCTCACCTGTTCTCACCGTCGACTGCTCTCTGATTGGACGACACAGACATTTCTTATTTTATTTTATGATTTTTTTTTTGGATAAAAAGTGTTTTATTTTGCAGATTTTCTTCCAAAATATAAAATTAAATTGAAGTTGTTTTAAGTGAGATTTTTGATTTTGCTGCTTTTCTTCTAAAATTCGATGTAATTTGTGGAGTTTTAAGTGAGTTTTTTGAGTTGAAATTGCAGGAATTGGCAATTTGCCTGGTTTTATTTTGAAAAGGCTAATTTATGCCGCAATGGTTCATAACAGTTTTTATGGAAAAACCGCAGGAGTTTTGGGAAAAATTTAAGCTGCTTTAATTTTGCAGAGATTTCGTGAATTAGCGTTAATTACTGCGATCATAATTTCCTGGACGGATGGAGTTATGTTTTATTGTTTAATGCCCCTCTAGTGGTCGTAATAATTATGACGGAAGTAAAGGAGAAAGTCAGGTGACGTCATCATGGAGACAGAGATGCTGTGGGAAGGAGGGCAGGGTGGATCGATGTCTCCACAAAACATCAAACTTAAATAAAATCGATCAGATAGTTGATGATTAATTTTCTGTCAATCAACCGGTCGAATATTTGACTATTTGACTTCAGAAAAAAGTTCCAGTTTATGTTTTTCTCCCTAAAATCAAACCAAATGTTTTCAAGGAGCCAGAAGAAGCAACTTTATTCAAATTAATCACAGAAATGCTTTTATTTAATTTGTCTGAGATGATTCCTGTTTGTTGTTTTATTGGTTTTAAATAAAGTTTAAATTACAAATTAAAATCCCAGCGAGCAGACTGAGCTGTCTGTTGACGGGTGAGGGAGTGGGGGAGTGTTAAAGGTCAGAGGTCAACAGCGTTTGATTTGTTGCACTCCGGAGCGTGAAACCTGAAACCTCGCAGCTCTGCAGACGCACAGCGACGCCTTATTTTTGGAAAACACACGAGTGTGAATTCGTTCGCTCGGTCCGCACCAGAGTCTGTTCAATATTTACACGATTTTACATTTCAGATTAACAGCAGAGTCAAACCAGATCGAACACAGCGATCGATCCTGATCGACCTGATTGATCCTTCAGATCGAAGCTAAATCGGCTGATTAAGAAAATAAAGTGAATAATAATTCTGTAACTTTCAGGCTGTTTTTGCAGGATGCCGATTTTTAACTGCAGAAACACGTCTGACTCTGAAACACGTATTGAAGTCTTGTTTGGTTTCATAATTTTCAGTATTTCCAGATTAAATGTATAAAAGCGTCTCTGATAAACTGTTCGGGCTTCGTGAACTGAAGCTGGAACGATGAATTTATTTTGAAAAGTAATAACTTGTTAGATTTTTTTTTTGTTTGTTTTTAACACAATTTTCCTGATTCCTGCGACTGAATATTTTTGAGAAGTTTATTGGCCTTTTAATAATATTTATTAATAAATTACTGAAGAAAACATTCGAACTGATCAGTCGATGATGAAAATATTCATCAGTTTTACAGTGAAGCTGCAGGAAGATTTAAGATTTAAGTGTTTGAACAGAAACAGAACTAAAGAATAAACGTAAAATATTAAAAGGAACTTAACTTAATGAGAAGTAAAGTCAAATTTACATTTGCATTTTTAAAATAGTTTCAGAAAATCAAACCACAAAAATAAAGCAAAACTACTTATTTGTTGCTACATTGTTTTGTAATATAATTTTAATAATATTTATATTGTAGTAATACTGATGACTTTAACAAACTGAACACACACACACACACACAGCTTCATTTATTATTATTATTATTATTGTTTCAGTGTAATCACCATAAAACATTTTGATTGATGTCATTTTAAAAATGTTGTTAAACATGAAAGCCTTTTCAAATTAATCAAAAAAACGTTTTCCTTGTATGTTGGTAGAAATGTAGAAGCTGTATTCATATGATATTACTATAAAATATAATATTTTTAAATATATATAATATATATATTTCAAAGTTTACACAGTTGAAAGTATTAAATGAATATAATTGACTTGAATAACATTCAACTTGAAGTAGAAGCCGTTTTGATGTTTAGATTAATACATTTTCATATTCCATTATTAAAATGATAAAAACTATTTTGGAAATCTTCATTATATTAACAGTTAAACATATTAAATGTTACAAGAATTATTTTTTTTTTACTTCTACAACTATTAACATTATTTTCAACATGGCACCATTTTTTTTTCAAAATAATATTTCTTCAGTTCAAAACACAAAACTAAAATAGTTTTCAAACATAAAAATTCTAAATAATAAACTAACGAGAAGTCTAAAATAGTAGAAAAGACTAAAATCAAAAAACAGGCAATTTAGTTTATAAAGAATGATAAGTTGAAGTAAATCAAAAAATAACAAATAAAATATCAAATGATGAATCTCATTTAAAATGTGGTTTGAGTTTCGGGTTGAAATCTGGGTTCAGTTCTTCTTTGTGACCCACCGGGGGGGTCGGAGGTTGTGGGGAGGGGGGGTCCTGGGGGTGAGGAAGGGGTGGATTAGTTCTACTTGGTCGACCGTGACCCCCCTCCACCCCCCCTCACCCCCCTCTCTTTGTCCCGGCTGTCAGCGGCCGACACGCTCCACCAATCACACGCCGCCCTCAACAATAGCTGCCATCATTCCCAGAATTCCCCGAGAGGACGGAGAGTTTTCGTCTGAAGCCGGACCGACTCGCTGCCCGTCTGACCTCCGGTCCCGTTTCATCTGAGCAGGTTCACCAAGGATAAAAACTACACTGTAAAAAACTTAAAGTCCTGCAGTTAAAATTTACTTCAGTAAAATAAATCTAAATGTCTTCAAAGTGTTAAAACTGAAGAAAAATTATTAAAATGATTATCATTACTGACACGTTCATGGTTGTAAAATTTTACAGTTGTAGTCGATTGAAGTGGAGAATTTACTAATCTTTCTTTTATATCAAGCCACAACCATTTCTTATTCTGGATCAATATGCTGAATATTTTCTGGATTTATTGAATAATAATTTGTCTAAATAAATATTTGCCTAAAAAAGCTAAAATCCTTCACAAAGTTTGTTTTTTTGTTAAAAAAAAATGCAATAACTTGAAGGATTTTTCCCAGAAAAATATTTAAGTTACAAAACTTAAATTGAAATGATTTGAAGGAGTTTATTCAAACGTAAGTCTGAACATCAAAAAAATTCTAAATTCTTAACGTTTTCTTCAGTAAAGTCGTTGTGGAGGTGGAGGTCGGGGTGGATGGAGGGCCGCAAACAGGAAAACACAAACACGGGGAACACGTTACTGTCAACGTATTATCGGCCTGTTTTCAATCATAATTCACTCACAAAAAAACGCAGTTAAAACTCCAGAAATTATGTCATCATGTTTCAGAAAAGCTGCAAAAATCAGACACTTTAAAAAAAAAAAAAAAAAAAACTGGAGGAATTTGACTCATTAACAATTATACAACATAAATATTTAATAATAAGGACTTACAGTGTTTCACGAAGACATTAATAAGCAGCTCACATCTGTTTACAGCTGTTATAAACAGTTTCTTCCTGATATCATTTTAAATTGATTAACTTGTTCCGAGACGACTGTTGGACGATCAGATGAATAAACATGAATCACTCAATTTAATCACATTTATGAAAAGATGGAGAGTTTTAAATTACACAACACTTTGTAAATGTCCTTTTAATGATTCAGTCAGCTTCTGTAGAAATAAAAGTAAATTCCTTTTATTGACTAGAAAACAACAGCAGCTCATAAACTTCTAGTTTCACAGATTTGTAGCTGATAAGTCGTCGATAATTCAGTGTTTCCTGTTCGGTGTCTCCTGGACTGTGACGCCGACGTCCGGCCAGCAGGGGGCGCGTCGTTACGATAAATAAAACAAAGTGTTGGAGGTCGTTTGTTTTACTCTCGCTCACCTGTTTTGTTTGTTTTGTTCTCTGACCTCGGTTTTGATCGCAGCAGGACTTTAAACCAACGATCAGCTCGATCGACACGTTTCGTTTTCATCTTCATCATCAGAGGAAGAAGAGTTCCTCTGTGTGTCAGGAACACCTGTTCAGGCTCCGCCCTCTCAGCAGGGGACGCGTTTTATTTAACGAGAGGATAATTAACGCTCGGGCTCAACAAAGGGCAGCCGCGGCCCCCCTCAGGACCCCCCGCCCCCCAAACCTCCCCGCAGAGGTCAGAGCGTCCTCTGGTTTCTGAAGTCTTTGTTTCAGCAGAAATTTAAAAAAAAAAAAAAAGGTTCAGGTTGAAATGATCATCATCATCATCATCATCTTCATCGTCATCATCGTCAGCGCTGCTCTGATCCGTCTGTTCCTGCATGTCGGCTTCAGGTGGTTTTTTATTCCTTTAAAGTCCACTTTAAAGAAACATCACAAACGACACAAAAGCTGTTTTATAGTTTCAATTGTTGATTCTGAAAGTGCAGAAAAATATGTTTTTATAACTCTGACACTGTAAACGCTGCTGGACACTTTCAAAACTCCCAAAAACTGTTTTCTGTATCAGACCTGCTGCGTGATAGCGTGTGGAAAACAACACGCGGTACACGCAGCCTGAAAACATCTGATCTGAATTCAACACATTAAACGGGAAGATTAAGACTAAAACTAAAAGACTTTCACTCTCTACAATCAAATCAATAAAAACACCAAATCACTGTAAATTTAAGTTTTCAATCGTTAAAAATGTTCAGACATTTCTTTTTTTTACAGTGTGATCAAGTCTTTAAGCGTCTTCGTCTCTGAAGTCAATGAGTTTACTGACGCACAAGATAATGAATTCAAGTTCACTTTTATTTAATCTTTTGTATTGAACACTAAAAAACTCAGTAAAATAATCTGATATTCAGGTTTAAAATCTAGTTTTTTAGTAAGAAATGAATCATCTGGAGTTTTCAGACCGTTTGACTTCATTCAAGTAAATTTTACTGACGAACATCTTCGACTTTATTGAACCAGACTGAAGGAACGAGTGTGAAACGTTCACTTTAAGGCTGCAGAAGATTTCATTTGATCCGAATTAATAGAAATATAAAGATGACTTTCAATCACCAACAAATGTTATTGATCCTCTGAGGTGGAAGCAGAAACTCTGAAGATTAAAATCTACAATTAAGTTAAATCCAGGTTTAACTTTGATTTATTTAAAGATGAAACGAATTGTTTTAAGAAGAAATGATTGATTTGTCTTTATTAAATTAGTGATTTATTTTCTTCATTTGTTCAGTGTGCTAAAATTCAGAGTAAATTAAGATTTATTGATTAATATTCAGTGTGTTTCACGTATTGGAGTTATAAAAACATTTCAAACCTCTGAATCAGTTTTTCTTCTTTTTACACTGAAATCAGATGAATTTAAGAAGTAAAATTAAAGAGCTGAATAATCAGATAATTTCACTGATATTAAATCTTTATATCTTTAGATTCAGAGTTTTTCTGGTGTTTTGGTCGAATTCTTTAGTGTAAAAACTTCAGCGTTGTCTTCAGACCTTCAAAACTTCTGTCAAATGAATCTTTTACAAGTCTTAAAGAGGGCTGAAGCGTCATCAGTAATGTGGGTCAAAGGTCGTTCGGCAGTTTTTTTATGATGAAGGTCAGAAACAAATTGCAGCTTCTGCAGAGACGTGTTAATAATCATAAAGTCTGCGTTCAGTTAGAAAGCTGTGAGGAAACCCCACAAACAAACAAACAAACAAACAGACAGGTGGATGGAAACACACACACACACACACACACACACACACACACACACACACACACACACACACACACACACACCTGCCTCTGTTTCCAACACGCTGTCGACACGTTTCTGTTCACACGATCTGTTCTCTTCAACCTGCAGCCGATTTGAACCTCAACAGAAAAGGAAATAGATACAAATAAATAATATGAACAAACAATAAACAAATCAACGATATAGAAATATAATATATTATATATATGAAGATAACATCTATAAAATCTTTTGAAGGCTTTTGTTTTGAAATTTTACAGGACAAATGTCTGCGTTTTATTGTGAAAATTTGATTCTGAATCAGTTCGAAACGATAAAGAAACTGATAACCTTTGACCTTACATTATGTGTGTGTGTGTGTGTGTGTGTGTGTGTGTGTGTGTGTGTGTGTGTGTGTGTGTGTGTGTGTGTGTGTGTGTGTGTGTGTGCGTGTGCGTGTGTGATGA
>NW_027210890.1:97500-115000 GCF_029030835.1 Brachyistius frenatus
ATCATTATTATTATTATTATTATTATTTGATTTGATTTGATATGGTGTCTTTATTCCCAAAAGCTCCAGCAGCAGGAGGCATGGTGGGAAATGCTGCTTCGTGGTTCTTTTCTTGACGATTTTTACAACAGAGCAGCTTGGCTAGTGGTGCTTTTATTTTGGCGGGGAGGGACATGTGTGAGAACATTTTGGTCCCTCTGAGAAATATGAAAGTGTTCGAACTTCAGGTCAGTACCGATTGTCATCCTGGATTCATCCTGACAGCAAGAGTCCTCACAGAGACGGTTATTCACACACGTTTTTCTGGTTTCTTCTCATCTTCACACTTTCAGAAGAAGAAAAAGAAGAAGAGGGTGAAAGGTCAAAGATAGAACAGGGGGTGGTTTCAGTCTGATGGAACCAGGCTAACAGTCCCCCCTGCTTCCAGTCTTTATGCTAAGCTAGGCTAACAGTCCCCCCTGCTTCCAGTCTTTATGCTAAGCTAGGCTAACAGTCCCCCCTGCTTCCAGTCTTTATGCTAAGCTAGGCTAACAGTTCCCCCCCTGCTTCCAGTCTTTATGCTAAGCTAGGCTAACAGTCCTCCCCTGCTTCCAGTCTTTATGCTAAGCTAGGCTAACAGTTCCCCCTGCTTCCAGTCTTTATGCTAAGCTAAGCTAACAGTTCCCCATGCTTCCAGTCTTTATGCTAAGCTAGGCTAACAGTTCCCCGTGCTTCCAGTCTTTATGCTAAGCTAGGCTAACAGTTCCCCGTGCTTCCAGTCTTTATGCTAAGCTAGGCTAACAGTTCCTCGATGCTGCGGGGACATCTACCATTATTAACCAGAACTAATCTGTGAATTACCGTTTTTAAAGTGCTGAAGTCGTGAGAAGTAAACGGTATTAAAAAGTCAAATGAAGAAATTTCCCCTCGGGGATTAATAAAGTGTATAAAATCAAAAAATAAAATCAAAAAAAAAATAAAATCAAAAATCAGACCTGAAACAGCTGCTGAAGGAAGGCGTCTAATCCGTTGGTTTTTATCAATAATATCATCACTGTTTATTTTTTATAAGTGATGTACAGTTGGTGCGTCCGGTGAAAATAAGCTTCGTGTAATCCGCCGAGCAGCCGAGCTGTGACGCCGCTCTCCGAGGACGGAGAGGAGGCGGGATGAGGGTCACATTTCCTGTCTCACGTATCTCAGCGTAAACTCTGAAATGAGTCTAAACTGTCAGAGGCTTTAAGCTCATTTCAGACGAGGGCTCTTGTAATTCCTGGATTTTCGACAGCAGACGTGTGAAGTGTGAAGCGTCGTGGCAGCCGGCCGCCGCGGCACCGAGCCAGCGTCGGGTCGGACTCCCACTCCAACTTAATAGGAGCGATAAAGAGGCTGCCAGCTGGCAGGAAAAACCTCCCCGTCCTCCTCTGAGCTCCGATAGCTCTGAAATCCTCCGGAGACCGGCAACGAGGAGCGAAGGGCTCAGAGGACTCAACTGTTCCAGGATATCTTCAGATCTTTATCTCTCCTTCACAAACACTCTGAGGTTCACCCTGGACGGCTTTTAGGACATTTGAAGACATTATGTCAAAGCAAATCTTCCACCTGACAGTTTGTGATCCATCAGTCAAATCAGTTTGATTTATGAAGTCCAACATCCAGTGTTTTAGTCCTGGTCCGGTCCACAAGTTAGTCCTGGTCCGGTCCACAAATTAGTCCTGGTCCGGTCTACAAATAAGTCCTGGTCCGGTCTACAAGTTAGTCCTGGTCCGGTCTACAAATAAGTCCTGGTCCGGTCTACAAGTTAGTCCTGGTCCGGTCCGGTATTCTCTGGTGTTTTAGTCTTCAGTCGTCAACATGTAGTTTCCATGTTGTGACTTCACGTGTTCTGTGTGTTTATCTTCTCCTCATCATGATTGACAGGACTAAAGATAATAGAGGTCCCGGGGCCAACAGGGGTCACCTGACCCACCAGTGTGTGGGAGGGGTCAGTGTGTGTGTGTGTGTGTGTGTGTGTGTGTGTGTGTGTGTGTGTGTGTGTGTGTGTGTGTGTGTGTGTGTGTGTGTGTGTGTGTGTGTGTGTGTGTGTGTGTGTGTGTGTGTGTGTGTGTGTGTGTGTGTGTGTGTGTGTGTGCGCGTGTGTGTGCGCGTGTGTGTGCGTGTGTGTGTGTGAGTGTGTGTGTGTGTGTGCGTGTGAGTGTGTGTGTGAGTGTGTGTATGAGTGTGTGTGTGTGAGTGTGTGTGTGTGTGTGTGTGTGTGTGTGTGTGTGTGTGTGTGTGTGTGTGTGTGTGTGTGTGTGTGTGAGTGTGTGTGTGAGTGTGTGTGTGTGTGTGTGTGTGTGTGTGTGTGTGTGTGTGAGTGTGTGTGTGTGTGTGTGTGTGTGTGTGTGTGTGTGTGTGTGTGTGTGTGTGTGTGTGTGTGTGTGTGTGTGTGTGTGTGTGTGTGTGTGTGTGTGTGTGTGTGTGTGACAGGCTTCACCTCTCAGATCAGGAAACACAAAGCAGCAGCAGCCTCGTATTGTTTATATTGTATCTGACTAGGGAGGGTGGGGGTGGGGAGGGGCGGGGTCAACGATATGGGTGGGGTGGGGGAAGGGGGTGCTGTGATTGACAGCTGGCAGATTTTTGGGTGACCCCCCTCCTTCTACTTCAACACTCTGGAAATGTCTCTGTCCCTCCGTCCCGGTGAGGATTGGACATGTTTAACCTTATCGTCACCTCGAACACTGAGGCATTCTGGGTAGTCCTGCCGTCCTCGGTGTTCCTCGGTGTTCCTCGGTGTTCCTCGGTGTTCCTCGGACTCAGAGGAGAGGATGGATATCAGTTTCACCTGGATGACTCCAGAACAACATGGAAATCAGTCAGGAGAAGATCTGAGCTCATAATGTGGCGCTATGCTAACAGTTTCCACCTACTTCCACTCTTTGTGCTAAGCTAAGCTAACCACCGATCAGTGTTTGAGAGCTCGACATGCAAACAGTGATTTACGCACACACACCTGGTGTGGAGTTCATCATGGGTCGCCGTGGTAACAGCAGCGAAGCGACAGGAGTCATGTTACAGTGAACATGTGGCTGCTGCTGCTGCTGCGTGTTTTTAACATGTTCAGTTAACTTGATCCGACATTCTCTGCATATTACAGCCCGGAGGAATCTGTAACCACGACGACTCCTGTCAGTACTGCAGTACTACTGCAATAATACTGCAAACAGCTCCTGTCAGTACTGCAGTACTACTGCAACAATACTGCAGTTCCCCTGGTCAGATCCAGGATTAACTTCAGTTTGTTCTGCTGTTTTCTGGTATTTTGGTTCCGTGATCCTCATTCAGTTTCTGTGACGATGGAATCGGCTGAATTGTATTTCAGGTGTAACGTTGGTCTGAATTCGACTCAGTTTCCTCTGATGGTGCTGAAAGATTTCTGTTTTATTTCTACAAGTAATTCACAACTTTTCTTTTTCTCTGTTTGTTTGAATTTGTCAGTTCTTGATTTCAGGCGATGCAGCGAAGAGACGGATGTTTGTCTTCCAGACCAGGGTGTGTGTGTGTGTGTGTGTGTGTGTGTGTGTGTGTGTGTGTGTGTGTGTGTGTGTGTGTGTGTGTGTGTGTGTGTGTGTGTGTGTGTGTGTGTGCGTGCGTGTGTGCGTGCGTGTGTGTGTTCGGACAGTGTGAGTGTGAGTGTTGGCTCGGTGGGATCGGGTGTTCGGACAGCCGATCAGATAGTTTTGTCTTGCAGCTTGTAGCTTCTTGTCTGAACCTGAAGGAAACACTGTGTGTATTGTAGCTGAGCCTGTCAGGACGGACTCAGGTTACGTTAACTCACAGGAACACAATGACCGGTCGAGTATCTCCGGAGGGCATCGGTCATGTGACTGTGGGACAGAAATAATGAAGCTGCTCTCTGCCGCTGTGGGAAAATCCTGCTCTGTGATGGATCATTCAATAACTGCACATACGTGTTTCCATGGTGACGACGTCATACGGCCGAAATAACTAGAATACTTACGGAGTGTTTTTACAGTGTTTGGTTCAAAATATTTGTTCTTGCTTAAGCTTTGATTTGTTCCAGAGTTCAGTGATGATTTTTGTCCATATTTAGCCCTGAATCTCTGCTTTGGTCCAATATTCTGTTTTTTTGTCCTGCTTTGGTTAAACGTCATCCATCTGTTTAACTCCTTTGTTTCTAATTGAGTATCAAGTAGTTCCAGAAACAACAGTGATAAAAACATTATTCCACAAACAAACGAACACTTGTTGATTTATGCTCCAAACTTTGAATCTAGAAAATGTTTTTAAAAATGGATCCAGGACTTTAAATCCTCCGTCTGACTCCGCCTCCTCGGTTCAGCCCACCTGAGCAGAATAAACCCGCTTCTTCTTCCTGTGTTTCACATTGTCGGCGTGTTGATTCTGTCCGAGTGCATCCGAACATTAATCTGTCAGCGGGTCACTTCTGCTCCAGTCGGAGGATCGTCGTTGTCTCGGTCTGTCAGGAACTCTGACGAACGACCTCGACCCGTCCCCGTCCACCGGACCTGGATCTAATCCACCTGACCTTCACAGACCTGCACAGATTAAACAGTAAATCACACCGAGGCATGCTGGGAGCTCTGACACCACAGGTGGGGATGGAAATGAAATCTATTTCTACTGAGCGGAGATCTACTGCAGCTGCTGCCGGAAGAAAAAACAAAGAACGTGAGAAAACAGAACAAATGATGGAATACGAAGAATTAAAAGCATCTTCAGACGCAGAAACCTGTTCGGTTCAGATTCAACACTCAGAGGATGAAAAGCACCGACGAAAGGAAGGAAAGAAATAACCGAAGGGAAGTGAAGCTCTCGTTCAGCTGTGGAAGTCGTCAGGAAACATCATGTGGACAGAAATCACTTCAGGTTGTTCAACAACGGTTTCACAAACATCGTCCACGTGAACTGAATCAGTTCACAATCAAATCAGCTGCAGATTCATTTTCTGTGACGGTTCATCAATAAATTCAGAGCTTGTTTCTGTTTCCCAAAATCTGGTGCAATGAGCGGTGATCTTCTGGCTCTGCTTTAAAAACAGCCCTGATTCTGTGGTGGAAATCACTGCATAGGCTCAGGAACACTCAGCTGCAAGATTTTCTGTTCCCCCAAAAAATCTGCTGTTTCTCTGCTCCAGTTTCAGGTCCGCGGTGACATCACGGTGACATCACGGTGACATCACGGTGAAGTCCATGTGCATCGCTGCGTTCAACAGGAACACCGTCCCAACTTCTTTTTTATCGTCCTTCGTAGAAATGATTTAGGATTCATCATAAGATTTATTTTCATTATCGATGAATCTTCATTTTTTATCATCAGTCTATGAAACTGTCAACAACAGTCAAGAAAAGCATCAAATCCACTTCATCAGAGGCTGAAATCAAAAAATATTTGGATTTTTTTTTTTTCCAATATTTTCCTTGAAAAGTTATTTGAAAGATGAATTGATTTTCAGAATAGTTGCAGATTATTTTTCAATCAAACAACTAATCGTTGGCGCTCCGGAGATGCTGATGCTGATGTTGGCGGTGACCCGGTCGCCCAGCTGGGACGGACGGAGCGCCGCCCTCCATTAGCCTGATGAGTGATGATGTGAGAGCAGAGGGGACAGAGTTCAGTGAACGCATCGCCTGCTCTCTGGGCTGTTAGCGTCACCCGATCCTTCAGCTAACCGAGTTAGCCTGCACTTTGCTAATGGCGTTAGAGAAGACGAAGAGGGTGAGGCGGAGGAGAGACGCTCGCCTCCGTCCTCTCGCACCATCAGGATCGCTTTCACTCAGCGGGACGCCTCCTCCAGCTGCTCCCATCCAAACCCCAAACTCAATCAGGACGACACTCTGATGCTGCGTTCAGGTCCGGCGGGAATAATCAGCACTGTGATTCAGCAGCTAAAAAAATCAGCAAACTCTGAAGGGAAACTTTAAGTGTTTTGAATCGCGGTGATGCGGTTAAACGGAGTCCCGTTGGTGCCGTAAAATATCTGCTTTCTACGTTTGTCAGAGTGGTGATGACGAGCGTTTAGAAAAATAAATCTGCGTTTAGTTCAAACTGAGCTGCTAAAAACATTTTAGCCTCAGTTTGACCCAGAAGTCACTGATGAGTTCATCTTTATTTGGTCCAGAACTTGTCCTGGGTTTGACCCCTTCCTTCTCCTGGTAATCCTACTTTGGTCCAGTCATGTTCTTTAGCCCTTTTTTTGTCCAATGTTCTTTATTGGTTCAGACCAGAGTTCAGATCCAGTTGTGGTTCAACATTTTCAGTTTTTTTAATCCTGTTTTTGGTCCAAAGTTTTCCTGTGTTTTAACCCTGGTACGGCCTACTAATGACCCGGGCTAGAGTGTAGCCCTGGTTTAGTTCACGATTGACTTTTGTATTTGTTTTTTCTTCGTCTATTGTTGAGCCCGGTTTGGTCCAGAGTGTAGCCTGGGTTTGGTCCAGAGTGTAGTCTGGGTTTGGTCCAGAGTGTAGCCCGGGTTTGGTCCAGAGTAAAGTCTGGGTTTGGTCCAGAGTGTAGCCTGGGTTTGGTCCAGAGTAAAGTCTGGGTTTGGTCCAGAGTGTAGCCTGGGTTTGGTCCAGAGTGTAGCCTGGGTTTGGTCCAGAGTAAAGTCTGGGTTTGGTCCAGAGTAAAGTCTGGGTTTGGTCCAGAGTGTAGCCTGGGTTTGGGGTTGGGGGGTAGCAGCCTGTATGAAGCCTGCAAGACATAACTGAGGGAATAAAGTTATCACTCTCCTCACTAACTTCATATTAATAACATATTTTATAAACTCTTTCACCACAGTCCAGACCAACAGTTGGTCAGACACCCGACCATGTAGTGACTCACAGCGCCTCCTGCAGGCCGACACCACGGATCAGTCAGTTAATTGAATCTTAGTGTCTGATTTGAAGTCGTTAGGAGACGTTAGTATTCACCTTGATGTGTGTATCTGAATCCAACAGAATCACTTTGATTTAATGGGTTTTTAATTTGAGGGCCAGTAAACAGTGACTCATCTCATCACAACCCCCCCCTCGCTGAATTTAAATCGAGCTGTGATTAACCGGCGCGGCTCAGCCAATCAGGACGGACCCTGACAAACCAAATCAGTCAGTTCAAACCTCATTACCAACATCCAAATTAGCTCAGTTGATTGGACGGCTCTGCCCCCCCCCCCTCACCTCTGTGGGACGAAGGATTTTTAACTTCACTATTGTTCGTTGGATTACATGAATATTCAGCGCAGACATGAAGTTTGATTAGTTTGTTTTGCGAGATCAATTGTTGCATCTGTCAGAGGATGACGGGCTGCATGTTTGTGCTAAATTAAATTATGTAAATTACAGCAACAGTGTGACGGAGCAGCTGCCAGGACAAAAATCCAGAAGAAACAAAAACACTTCCTTCTTTTTTTCACCACCGAACACAAACTGGTCACGTTTCCATCAGACGGTCCTGAAACACACAACAACAAACACGGATGTAAACGGATCAATACACGGATCTGATCATTGATTCAGCTGGTTGTGATGTGATGAAACGGTTAACGCTGACCTGACTGTCGCGCCAAACTCCATTCAAAAATCTGCTAATTTAACGTCAGTTTGCATGAGAGGAAACACTGACGATAAGTATTTTCTTGAATGGTTTTTTTTCGGATCACGGTGTTGATCTGCAGCTGAGACGGATCCAAACCAAACTCCATTCAAATATCAGACCATTTTGGAAACGTAAAATAGCTTTGATTTCCAGTTCGACCTGCGTTAACGGTCCTAAATGCAGTTAAAGTGGGAAACGAACAATAAACCATCTTCTCTTAAATGTACGAACACAAAAACAGGATAGTTTGAAGAAGCAGGTAATAACGAGGACAGGTGGGTCCCGTAAACACGGTTGCAACTGTACAGTCAGGTGGTTTTAATGTGTGTTTGTGGGACTGAATTGTGACATTTTAAGGTGAGGACTTGGTTTATGGTTCGAGTCCTCGGAGACCTGCCGTGTCGGGGGAGGGGCGCTCGCTTCCCCTTCCAGGTACTCCCAGGTGGGCGGGGTGTTGACACCAGCTGTGTGTGTGTGTGTGTGTGTGTGTGTGTGTGTGTGTGTGTGTGTGTGTGTGTGTGTGTGTGTGTGTGTGTGTGTGTGTGTGTGTGTGTGTGTGCGTTCATGTTTTCCAGTTCGAGGCCTCATTAGTTTCTTTCTCTTCGTCTCTCCGGGTTCGAACTGTTTCGTCCCGTGTTGTTGTTACTGTTCAAACTGCTCGACTGCTGCGTGAACGTGATTCTAACGCTGCTAAAAAAACACTACTGACGTCTTTATTTGTTGGTTTTGGTAAAAGTACTTTCAGGATGTGAGGAAGGTGGAGTTGTTTAAAAAAACTAAGAAAAAGATTGTATTTTAATGTTTTGTTTGATTCCGTCGTGACGTCTGGAAAAACTTGATTGAACCCAGTTTGAGCGTCAGCAGACAGGAAGTGAGTCCGACCTCTCCTGTAAACACGACGGCGCTCCGATAAACAGTTAGCTAATTGAAGCCTCGGGGGGTTCAAAGACACACACACACACACACACACACACACACACACACACACACACACACACACACACACACACACACACACAGTGATCAATGGTTTCCATGTGTTGGGTTGGGTTTGTGCTGCAGGTCTGAAAAGTCTCGTTGAAGGTTTTAAAACAATCGTTTCAGGTTTGTTATCGAACTTTAAAAGAATAATAATAATAATAATGACAACAATAATAAACTTTATTTGTTTTGCACTTTTCATACAAGAAATGCAACTCAGTGTTTTTTTTTTTTACAATTACATTCAGTGTTTCACATAAAAACTGAAATAAAGGAACATTTAAAAATATAGAAAAGAAATGATCATAAGAAACATTAAATACATAAGAACTGATCAAAAGCATAAAATTAAACACAAATAGAGTTCAAATATAAAATAAGAAATATGCATTTTAAAGGTACAGTAGTTCAAAGTAAAAGGAGCCATCTCTTATTTTGAAATTATTTTCACTAAAACTTTTCTGGAGCTCCTTTTTGTTTTTTAACATCATGTAGCTCAAAAACATCGTCTTAACTAAACAGGAAGTGACCTCATCGATCCTCTTCCTCCTCTGCAGGTTTTTCCGGGGCGAGTACACGGTGGAGGTGGCGATCAACGACTACCTGGACATCTACTGTCCTCACTACGAGGGGGCGGAGCCTGCCGAGCGCATGGAGCACTACGTGTTGTACATGGTGAACTACGACGGCTACACCACCTGCGACCACCACCGCAAAGGCTTCAAGCGTTGGGAATGCAACCGGCCGCAGAGCCCCAACGGACCGCTCAAGTTCTCCGAGAAGTTCCAGCTCTTCACGCCCTTCAGCCTCGGCTTCGAGTTCCGGCCGGGACACGAGTACTACTACATCTGTGAGTACCGCACCGTGTACTGAGTACTAGTACATTGGTGAGTACTTGGATGACCTGGTACCGTCTGGTTCCAGTTATCTTGTAGTTCTTTGTTGTTCTTTGAGGGAGTCGGTGTCTGGCTCCGCCTCCAACGACATCACGCTCTCATTAAAAACAGAAAGCCGGTTCCTAAACGTGTTGTGGGTCCAGATAAATATCGTCTGGTCTGAGGCCGACGCGACGCGACGGCGAGCAGCGAAGCTTCAAACCCGCCGAGACGTTCGTTCGTCCTGTCGGGAACGAATTTCTCCTCCAACCTGGAAAAGATTTTCTAAATTGTGGCTCATTTGAACCGAAAGGCGTCCAGCAGAGACGAGAGGCCCGGAGCTCAAATTACACTTAATGACTCTGTGTGTGTGTGTGTGTGTGTGTGTGTGTGTGTGTGTGTGTGTGTGTGTGTGTGTGTGTGTGTGTGTGTGTGTTGGGTCTAACAGCTGCTGCTCTCTGAGACTCAAACAGAACAAAGACTCTGAAACATTCAAATATTTCATTCAGTCTGATTCAGTTCAAACCTCCTGATTCTGGTTCTGATGAAATATTAAAGTTCTGAAGGTTCTGGTTCTGATCTAATATTAAAGTTCTGAAGGTTCTGGTTCTGATCTAATATTAAAGTTCTGAAGGTTCTGGTTCTGATCATCTGTTTGAACGTTTCCTCTGCAGCGTCTCCACATCCCAACTTGGCCGGGAAACCGTGTCTGAAGCTCAAAATCTACGTCAAACCAACCAGTGAGTTTCTCTTTCTTTCTTTCAAACTTTTGTTTTGAGGAATTTAACGGACAAACAAAAGTTTAATCGATAAGTTCTTCACAGATAAATGTTGTTTTCAGCCCTCAGCGTTGCCTGCAGGTTTCGCTTTAATGAAGCAGCCTGAGAGACTAAATCCAGGACACAAAAAGTCCACGATCAGAGACGTGAACAAGAACTGAAAGTTTAACAGTAAAAAAATCCTCCTTCATTCGACATCAGAAACTTTAGAACGTTTATTTAAGTTATAATTGAAAGAAAATGAATTTCACGTTGAATCTGACGCCTTAAACTTCAGGTGATTTTATTTTTTGGAGTCGTCAGACTGAAAGACTCGTAGCTGTCGCAGCGAGTCCTCGGGAATCCTCCGTCTCTCCGGCGGCGCTGGAAGCTGATTGGTCGGACAGACGGAGGATCTGAGGATTAAAACGCTGCCGGAGTTTTCTAGAGAAGCTGAGGAACACAAAATGGGAATATTTAGAGACAAGAAACAAACCACACACAAATTTATTTTCCCAGAATCCCCTTTGACACATAGTCTGACGCCTTCACAATAAAAGCTCGTTCTTGAGCAGGAAAATAAAATAAAATAAGATTAGAAACATCAATACGTGAGCTGTGATTATTTAATATTGGTTCTCTGTTTAAATAAATGAGTTAAAGTAGAATTTTACTTTTTAATTACAGGATTTACTTAAAAATAAAATCCAGTGAACGCAGTTGAACTTTGTTAAACAGACAGAAATGATTTAAACATCTTCAGGCTGAAGTTAATTAACTACAAACATTTGACTTGAAGACAAAATCTGAAATTTAAAGTGATTTTCAGTCGATTTTTCTTTCCAGAAACAAATACAGAAATTCAGTTAAAAAGTAACTTAATGAATAAATTATAGATTAAGAATACTTTAAATATCAGAAGCAGAAGGAAGCGTTCCTTCAACACCTCAGAAACTGAGATTCTATAAATGAATATGAAGCGTCGTGGACGGAGGTGATGTTGTTCGTATATTATTCATATACGTGGACGTTCTGTTCGTTCACAGCTCCGAGCCGCAGACAGACGGAGACTTAAAGACGAGTGTCACATTTAATGTCCAAAAAAAACAACCTCCTCATCTCCAACTCAACGTTTCAGCAGATTTCAGGAGGCTCGAACTTCTTCACAGATTCAGAGACTCTGAAAAACAAGATTATAAGTAAAGAAACACATCGTCACCGATTTGAGCAAAATTTAGAGAAAAAAAACGCTGCAAATATCAAAGACTGTTTCTAGAAGGCACGAAAAAGTGATGGACGGAGCTTGTTGTAGCTACGGACTGGATATAAACTACAGACTGGATATAAAACTACAGACTGGATATAAAACTACAGACTAGATATAAAACTACAGACTGGATATAAAACTACAGACTGGATATAAAACTACAGACTGGATATAAAACTACAGACTGGATATAAAACACAGACTGGATATAAAACTACAGACTGGATATAAAACTACAGACTGGATATAAAACTACAGACTGGATATAAAACTACAGACTAGATATAAAACTACAGACTGGATATAAAACTACAGACTGGATATAAAACTACAGACTGGATATAAAACTACAGACTGGATATAAAACTACAGACTAGATATAAAACTACAGACTGGATATAAACTACAGACTGGATATAAAACTACAGACTGGATATAAACTACAGACTGGATATAAAACTACAGACTGGATATAAAACTACAGACTAGATATAAAACTACAGACTGGATATAAAACTACAGACTGGATATAAAACCACAGACTGGATATAAAACTACAGACTGGATATAAAACTACAGACTGGATATAAACTACAGACTGGATATAAAACCACAGACTGGATATAAACTACAGACTGGATATAAAACTACAGACTGGATATAAAACTACAGACTGGATATAAAACTACAGACTGGATATAAAACTACAGACTAGATATAAAACTACAGACTGGATATAAAACTACAGACTGGATATAAAACTACAGACTGGATATAAAACTACAGACTGGATATAAAACTACAGACTGGATATAAAACACAGACTGGATATAAAACTACAGACTAGATATAAAACTACAGACTGGATATAAAACACAGACTGGATATAAAACTACAGACTGGATATAAAACACAGACTGGATATAAAACTACAGACTGGATATAAACTACAGACTGGATATAAAACTACAGACTGGATATAAACTACAGACTGGATATAAAACTACAGACTAGATATAAAACTACAGACTAGATATAAAACTGCAGACTGGATATAAAACTACAGACTGCAATAAAACACAGACTGGATATAAAACTACAGACTGCAATAAAACTACAGACTGGATATAAAACCACAGACTGTTTATAAAAGTGTTCGTAGCTTCAGGTCTGTAAAATGGTTCTGATCCAGAAGTGTCTTCAGCTGCAATACCAGCGAGTGCCACTAGAGGTCGGCTCCAAAAAGCCTCCGGCTCCATAGACTCCCATTCAACTTCTCTCATCAAATCCAAAGTGAATAAAATGTGTCCATCAGTTATCTCGGTGTTGTTAGCTAAAGTCACTCCTTCTTCTTAGTTTTCTGGAGGTCCATTTGAAAATAATCCCTCATTCATTAGAAAAGAAGATTCAAGAAGACCTGTTTTTGGGGGCGTGTCTGTTTGATTGACAGGCCTAATAATTTGCTGTGATTAACGTCGTTGTCATCGCTCCTCTCTTTCAGACGACTCAGTGTACGAGTCTCCGGAGCCGTTCCTGACAGACGACACCACCGGCGGCTGCGTCCTCGCTCTGCCGTCCGCCATGTTGCTCCCCCTCCTCCTCCTCAGCCTCCTCCTCGCCTCCTCGTAGCACCTCCTCCTCCTTCCTCCGGCCGGGCCGAGCTCCGTCCTCCTCCCGCTGCTCCGAGGACAACCCGAGGCAGGAAACTAGTCCGGCTCCCCCTCCGCGACCTCTGACCTCCACCTGAACACCAATCGGCCGCTCCACCAATCAGGGGGAGGCTGGAGTCAGAGGTGGGAGGAGCTTGGAGCTGCTTGTGTAGTTTCTGGGATGGTCTTCTCTACGACGATGAAATTAAGTGTTACGGAGCCACAGCTGAGACTCCACTGACTCCACCCCCCCGATCCAACACCTGAGGATGATGCGCTCCATCTTTATCCAGGGTTTAACTTCTCGTGAACACGTTTCAGACAAACAAACAAACAAACAAATACAGGTTTGTAGCCGACCTGCATCTGTTTTGTGCTCATAAAAATGTAATCTTTTTGGTCTTTGTGAGTTTCAAACGAACACGTTAACATGTTCACACAACATCTACTCAGCTGCATGAAGTTTTGGATTTAGAAGTTCTCCCAAAGAAAAATAATTTTTTTAATTACAAATATAAAATTTCCCTTCTTTCTTTTTTTTCCATCAGAATATCTGTATAAAATTTTCCCAAAATTTGGAAAATGTAGATCAAGTAATGAACAAACAAATCCCATAAAAGTTCAAGATAAAACTCTTATAAAAATGTTAGTTTTTAACTATTATTTCATAATTATTTGTTTTAAGTAAATTCAGTAAGTTTTACTGGAGATCAACATTTAGTATCTCGTCTAAAATCCTGCGTAAGTTTAAAATCGTACGAAAGATTTCTGATGAGATATTACATGACGTTATTATTTGATTTATTTTCGTACAAAATCCCCCAAAATTTAATTGTTTAAATCAAAAGCCAGGAAATTCCTAAAATATATATATATATTTTTTGCACCTTAAAAAAAAACCAGGTAAAGTTTTGATGCTTCAGGGACTCCATGCAGTCACATATAAACACTTTACTGTTACTTTTATTTCCCATTTACCAAAACTTTACTGCAAATTTATTTCAGGATATTTCCAAGAAAAGGCCAAAACAGCTATTAATTAATAATTATAGGAGAAATAAATACAAAGTTAATGCAGCTATTAAGTACTTCTTTAAATTGTTGGATTGTTTTATAATAAAAAAAAATACAAAATGATGAGTCAGGTAGCTGAAAAATATTTCATAAATTGACTTCAGAAAATTTTTCATCTTTGATTTTAAGATCTTTCACGTTCGGCTGCTCGCCGTCGGACTGGATTCTCGTTAGGAGTTCCTGTTTTGTCTTTTCAGGAAAATCTGACGTCAGTTAATGAAACATTGTTTTAAAACTTTTCTCTTAAAAAATTTAAAATAACGAGCAAGTACTTGAAAATATCTGTAAATTTAGCAGCTCAAGAAAAACAGAAAAATCAATCCTCAGATTTTAAAGTCGTTTTTCTGCAGTTTGTTTCTGTTGAAATTCAAACTGAATGAAAATCTTTCAGGAAACTCTTGAACATTGAAAATTAACTGCTGCCTGAAAAAGTAGAAACATTAAAGTAGAAAACAGGAACCTGACGTCTAAAAGAGGCTTTTTTTTTCATCTTCTGTCAACAAGATGAAACATCAGTCTGTCATAAAATAGTTTATTATCTTATTTGTAAACCATAAAAATAATCATATTCAGGACTTTAAAGCTCCTGGAGAGACAAAAAATCGGAACATTGTTAAACACTGATGTGGTCAGGATCTCTGAATAAATAAGATTTAATCAGGAAATATCCGAGCAGAGCGATCGACATCAGATTTACATCGAAGCGTCTCTGAAGGAATTAAAAGTGTTTTAGGTGTTAAGCGGGCGGTCGGTGGAGTCCGGCACCAGACGGGTCCTCTGTCGTCATGACGATCTCCGGACGGAATCCCTTCGAGCATCCCAGCAGCTCAGCAGCATCTCGACACGGTTCGTCCTGGAAAAAAAAAACATCCATCTCATCTCTCAGACCTTCAGTCTGACGATCGCAGTCACAGAAACGAGCCGCGGAACGAAGAAAAAAAGACGAGAATCACGGCTCACTTCCTGAAATTGAAATATGTTTTGTTTAAAATCTGTAAGAAGAAGAGAGAAGTTTAGCGTCTGATTCTTTAAATGGTTTCCGACCTGCAGGACGAGCTAACATGATCCGCGAGATCGGTGAAAGGTCAACTCGGAAAGTCGTAAACAGAACATCAGACGGTAACTCAGACTGTTTATAAAAGAGTTCGTAGCTTCAGGTCTGTAAAATGGTTCTGATCCAGAAGTGTC
This sequence comes from Brachyistius frenatus, assembly GCF_029030835.1. Taxonomy (NCBI): domain Eukaryota; kingdom Metazoa; phylum Chordata; class Actinopteri; family Embiotocidae; genus Brachyistius; species Brachyistius frenatus. The sequence goes on from NW_027210890.1 coordinate 112,872, forward strand.
TTCAGCTGCAATACCAGCGAGTGCCACTAGAGGTCGGCTCCAAAAAGCCTCCGGCTCCATAGACTCCCATTCAACTTCTGTCATCAAATCCAAAGTGAATAAAATGTGTCCATCAGTTATCTCGGTGTTGTTAGCTAAAGTCACTCCTTCTTCTTAGTTTTCTGGAGGTCCATCTGAAAATAATCCCTCATTCATTAGAAAAGAAGATTCAAGAAGACCTGTTTTTGGGGGCGTGTCTGTTTGATTGACAGGCCTGTGGTGCAGTCAGGTTACAGCTATCGGTGGGCGGGACGTAGTATCGTCAGGTTTCCGATCAGATCGGTCAGATCCACCTCTGGCTCCTCCCCCAGCTCGTCCAAATATGGTCACTTCCTGCTCCAAACCGCTCCGAACTAACAAGATGGTGACGGACAGAATCTGAACTGGAGGATTCGTAACGGCCGTTCTGTTTTTGGAACTCAAAAATTTCCACGTTTCAAATCCCGGTTTTGATATGAAGATATTTTTGAAAATTGTGAACGTTGCGGCTGATTTCTGTGATTGTCATCGTCGGAGTGGAAAACAGAAATAATAATTCTTAGAGAGGAACGAGCTCTCTTTCCGTCGACAGCCTTTCGTTTCTGTAAATCTGCCAAAGACTCTTGTTAAACTTTTCTATTGGATGCTTCTTCAGGGGCGGGCGTACATACAGCAGCTCGGGGATCCTCTTGGCCCCACCTACTTTAGGTACACGGGCGGAGTCACAGCAAAGGGGAGGAGTCAATATGGTATTTTGTTTTTTGTTTTTTGTTTTGTGCGGTTTTTTTCTAAATTGTGTCGTTTTGTCGTGAAAATAAAAAACGAATGTTCTGCGCAAAATACAAATGAACCAATCAAAAATGGCCTTTTCTCCCCACTGGTGCTGAATTTTTAATGACTGACGAACAGCGACACCGTGTGGTCAAGGTGAAGCTCTTCATCCGACCCCATGCCTCTTTTTCTGTTGTTCTCTTCATCTCCTCGTACCATCCCTCCATCTCCGCCGGTGGAGGGCGAGCGTGTCCTTGTGAGTGGACGAGCAAGGGGCATGCTGGGAAATGCAGTATATCTATAACGAACGCACTGTGCCGGAGGACAGACGGACGATGTAGCACTTGAACTCCTGCGGAGAAACGACGGAAACAAACCGGCGTCGATGTTTCCGCGTAAAGAAGGAAAATTTTATTTTAATTTTATTTTGTTTGTGCCATTTTTTTCTGTTTTAAAAAAAAAAATATGGAGGGGAAAATTCATGAGATATGAGTTGATGAGCAGAAATATGAAGGAGCCGCTCTGATGTTTGTTGTTGTTGTTATTGCTGTTGTTGTTGTTGTTTTTTTTTTTTCCTTTCTGTTCCTGCTTGCATCACAATGCATTCTGGTCCCTGTAGTCCCGTGCGTTCTGGTTCTGTTGGCGACTGACGGTTCGGTGGGTTTTCCATCTTCTTCTTTGTTGGTTTCCGTGTGGATGGAATCGGTACTTCGGTGGCGTTCGGAGGGAAACGTCCCGGCGGGGGTTTTGTGGGCGGGAGTGAAACCTCTCTGCTGGTTTACAGTCTCTGAGAAGAAAATGTTTTTTACATCCAAATGTCTGCATATTCTATTCTTTGAAAGACAAAAAAATTTGTTTTGTATATTTTCTTATTGGATGCTTATAAAGTCCAGTTGTAAAGAATGCATTTATCTGATTGGCTAAAGAGCTAACTAACGAGGGGTCAGAGGTCGCCAGGCCTCTTTTGTTTTTGTCTGCGCTGCATGAGCAGGAAAAAATAAAAACTTCAAAATACCTTTACTGAATTTACTTTGAAGATTTCAGAGAGAAAATGTTAAGAAGTGTATGAATCTGTGTTTGATAAATTCACCACCAATAAAAAAACATTACACTAAAGATATTTTTTTCTGCTTTTGTCCATTAGACACTCAACAACAATAGAAAAACACTGATCTTTGGTTTTCTTCCAGTTTTCATGAGATTTAAAACTTTGATATTCAACAGGCCTGAAAATGTTTAGTTTTTAACTGATTTCATAATTATTTGTTTTAAATTCAGTGAGTTTTACTGGAGAAACCCTGAGATCAACATTTAGTATGTTGTCCAAAATCCTGCGTAAG
>NW_027210890.1:117500-122500 GCF_029030835.1 Brachyistius frenatus
CATTATGAAAGAAAGCGTGGTTGTTCAGTGTTGTTGCCTCTCAGTCAGAAGGTTCCAGGTTCAATTATTGCCCTTCATGTTTCTTTTCATCTCAGGTGTTAATGTCTTCCTTTCCAGAGCGAGTCTCGAACCTGTAACCTTCTGACTGGGAGGCAACAACACCAACCACTGCACCGTCGATCGCTCTTAACAATAAGATGTTGAAAAGTTATATAAGTCAGAAATATGATTTTTTTAAAGTCACACCATAGCATGTCGTCTGAAATATGATTAAAAGAGGTGTAAAACAGTGTCAATGTTTTTTTTGTCACTGAAAACCATAAAAATATTTAATATTATAATCAAAGCACCAGAAATGTTACGTTACGGGACCTTTAAAGTTTCCAGTCTGAATTTATGTCGTTAAAAGAAGGATCACAAATTAAAGGTTTTTTTTGAGACAGAAATATCTTTAAAATTGATTGAACCATCTTAATAAAAACTGATAAAAGCGGTCTGACAGGAAGCTCCGCCTCCTCCTGCAGATGTCACATGACTGATCAATGCCCTCGCCCCGGCGGCGCTGCGCTCTGATTGGCTGCTGCCCGGTGGATCCGGTTTAGCGGTCAGCGCATCTGATTCTGTCTCAACCGTCTCCTTTGATCTCGTCTCCTCACGCTGAACTCTGATCGTTCCCGTCTCGTCTCCTCGTCTCCTCGTCTCCTCGTCTCCTCGTCTCCTCTCCGGTAAATCCCGAGTGTTTGGAGGTAAACTCTTCTGAGCGGCGGGAAGATTGGACCAATCAGGGCTCATTATATCTGCGTGTTACGTGTTTAGGAGCGAGGACGCCGTCTGAAGGTCGTCTGAAGGTCGTCAGACTGGAAACACTCAGTCAGACGCCAGCGAACCATCTGATGACGGTTAAAACACGCTCTTCATGTCCTGTTCTGTCCGCGACCCGATTGGTTCAGGCGCAGAAAACCACGCCCACCTCAGAGAGCAGCTAAAAAAACTCCCGACAACTTACAAAAGGAGGAAACCTTTGGAATCATAAACTTCATCTCGTCGCTGCAGCTGGTGAAAAATACTAAAACACCAGAAACATCTGTTTGTGTTCGAGCCTTCGCTGTTAGGAATGAGGCCTGCTGGGTAATCTGGAGGTGACGCAGGTCGCTGCACCACAAATATATCATTGAAATGTTTATAAATGTTTATATTCAAATAATTAAATTAATATCATCTTACAACTAATATCACAACTATTATTCAATGAAGCAGTAACACACACACACACACACACACACACACACACACACACACACACACACACACACACACACACACACACACACACACTCACACACACACACACACACACACACACAGACACACACACACACACACAGACACACACACACACACACACAGACACACACACACACACACACACACACACACACACACACACACACACACACACACACACACACACACACACACACACACTCATACACTCACACACACACACACACACACACAGACCTGGAGTTTAATAAAACCAGATCTAAACAAAAAAATCCACCATAGTTTGGGTTAAAAAGATCTTCGTCGTCATGGTTACAACAACAAACATGCGGTGCTGAGGCTGATTGGAGGGTCAGCACTGAAAAACAACTGCAGATGCTTGAGTCACACTGACACCTGCTGGTCTGTTCCGGTCATTACAGCCTGTCTGACCCGCCGTCACCATAGCAACCAGCAGGTTTTAAAGAACTAAGGAATGCAGGTCTTTGTTTTTGTTGTTGTTGTTGTTGTTTTTTTTAAAGCTGCCACAGAATAATTTACATTTTCAGTCATTTTGAAGAAAATGTCTCTGATTGTTGTAAACTTTCCGTTTCTTCCATCTTTAAAGATCCTCCAAACATTTTCAGACAAATTAGAATTTGTGGTTGATTTGGTTTTGAAAATAAAAATAATTGAATTATCTATGATCTATTAAATGACATCCCCCCTTCATACTCAATAAAACTGCAGAATGCTGTCCGACATGTTTCATATCTAAAGTTTAGCAGCCGGACACAGACGTCTCCTTCAAGGCTGTTTTATTGACCATCACTCAGCTCTTATCTATCTATGGAGGCCAGGAACGCCCAGACCATCCAATCAGCATCATGGGAGACTTTAACCACGCCCACTCACCAGAGAGGACGAACCCTGGAGCACCGCTGCCGTCCCATCGAGGTGAACCTGCATCCCTGAATACCAACAAAACAACACATTATTTACAACAACAAGCAGGTTTTGTGCCGAGCTGACAAATCTACACACCACCGAAGAAGAAGAGCGATGAGAGGGAAAACGCCAAATGCACACTTTCTATGAGCCTAGCGACCTCCCACCCAACTAACCAACCAACCAACTAACCAACCAACCAACCAATCACCCAACCAACTATGTAACTAACCAACCAACCAACTAACTATCCAACCAACTAACTAACCATCCAACCAACCATGCAAGCAACTAACCAACCAACCACCCAACTAACCAACCACGTAACTAACCAACTAACTATCCAACCAACCAACTAACTATCCAACTAACCAAGCAACTAACCAACCAACCAATCAACCAACCAACCAACCAACCATCCAAGCAACTAACCAAGTAACTAACCAACCAATCAACCAACCAACCATCCAAGCAACTAACCAACCAACCAACCAACAAATAAAAATAACAATCTTTTATGAGTCGTGTGGTTTTCGAAATAAAACAAAATAAAGAAACAGTTCTGATAGTTAAAAGTTTCTGTTTTTCTCCGGTTTATTTCTCTTTTACTTATTTTGTCATCCAGGAAAAGATGCAAAATGATCCATTAATTAAAGGATGCAAAAAGTGAACACACACACACACACACACACACACACACACACACACACACACACACACACACACACACACATTTAAGATCTGTGCATCCCGGACCAGGGGGAGGTGCTGAATGGGGGGGAGGGGCACCGGGTCGTGACGGAGGAGGTCTCCGGAAAACACGACTCCTGCAGCGGGAGGACGGAGGGGAGAGGGGGGTTGCAGGTCCCTGGGGTGCTGCTTCCTGGGACCCCGAGTTAAATGGCTTTAATGAGACTGTCATTATCACCGGGGTCTCCATGGCAACGACGCGTCACGACAGGCAGAGGGGGACGCGGCTTGGTATAAAAAGAGACACTGCAGCTCCGGAGACTGAACCCACCGGACCCACCGGACCCACCGACCCGGACCGACCCACCGACCCACCGGACCGTCTGCTGCCGAGGAGCCGCTGAGCCAATCCTCCGCTGCTGCTGCACGAGGCCGCGCGTCACCTGAACACCTGAACACCTGCAGCAGGTACAGAACACGTCTGAAGTGAATTTCCGTGCAGCTCTGACCGGAAGTACCGATTTTTATTTATTTCAAGAAGAACACATTTAAGTGAGTTTCACGTGACGGAAAATAAAATCTGAAGATCTGCTTCTCTCCATGTCATCAATGAATATGTTCAGTGACTGATCAGCTGATCGATGCTGTTTTGGAAGACTCGGAGAATAATATAATAATATTACAGTAAAATGTTGCTGATTTCGACATTTTATTTGGTTATTTTGAGCAGAAACTGAAGATTTAAATGATTGAAGGGAAATAAACGTCATCTGGATGTTAACAGAAACTTTTCCGAGATGTTTAAAAGTGAAAAACAGGAACTAACTGTCTTTGTTTTATGTCTGCAGTGATCCAGATCTTTCTATCAGGATGAAACCGGAACCGGAACCGCGTGAGATGAACCTCAGTGACGGTGAGTTCACATCTGAAGTCTTTTAATCTGAAATAAAACAGAGAAGATTATAATAAAGAAAGAAGAGCTGAAACTACACGTTAGTTTCATTATTTTATCTGATGATACATCTTTTTACTTTATCAAGTCATTTTCTGGCCCAAAATATATTAAGTTTTTATCAGATCATCAGAAGTTTATTTTGAAAACCAGGAAGTTGTCACGTTTAAGAGGAAACAGTTAAAAACAAAAATCCATCATTTTATGCAGATTTCTACATTTTTGTAAAAAGTGTGGAATATTTTTACATTTACAGTTAAAGCCTTTAATTTATAAATTAATTTCTGTGACACAAAAAAAGCATTTAGTCTTTCTTTTCAAAATAAAAGTGTGGCTGTATTTAATAATTGAAGTTTTGTTTGTAAAAACATTTAATAAATAAATAAATGTCCCCCCCCCCGACTCAGGTTCCCGCCCCCGGGTCGTCCGTCGGACCTTCACCAACACTCGGGAACGCTGGCGGCAGCAGAACGTTAACGGGGCGTTCGCTGAACTGCGGCGCCTCGTGCCCACCCACCCCCCCGACAGGAAGCTCAGCAAGAACGAGATCCTGCGCCTCGCCCTGCGGTACATCCACTTCCTGGACCGGCTGGTGACGGACCAGGACCTGAGGGCGGCGCCGCGGTGCCGGGCGGGCAGCGTGGAGGACGACGGGCCGCGGGGGGAGCTGTCTCCCAACTCCAGCTGGCAGAGTTTGGGGGACGGAGACTCGGACGGAGGGGCGGAGTCACCTGCGGCGCCCCCGCCTGGACACATTCAGCAGAGACCAGAACCGGGACTCGGGCTGATGCCCTTTGACCTCCCGGGATCCGAAGACCCGGAGCCGCCCTGGTGGTGACGGAGGGAAACTCCTCGCTCGGATGTTTCGGGGTGAAACTGGAGTCAAGAATCAAAGATGGAAATCTTTCAAAGAGTTTGAACTGACGGCTGCTGAAATGAGACGTTCAGGTTCCAGTAAATATGACGTGTTATTAAAACCTCGTGGGTTTTTGAACACGTGTTGATCAGATGTGATATTCACATTAATACTCGCTCGTTTGGTGTTTCGTGTTCTGCATCCAGCAGAAGATCCGGTAACCAGATTCAGTTTCCTTCACGTTAAAGGAGACTTTGGTGCTTTTAATGTTTGAACCTGTTCGTTGTTGTT